>NC_092243.1:42726028-42891028 GCF_036320965.1 Panulirus ornatus | reverse complement strand
CTTCCAGCAACACCTGAAGGAGCTTCAACCTTTAAGCAACACTAGAGGACATTTCCACATCTCAGCAACACTAGAAAGCACCTCCACCTCTAAAGAACACGAGAGGAAACTTCCACCTTTCACTACACTAGAGGGAACCTCCAACTACCGGCAACACTTGAAGGAGTCTCAAACTTCCATCAACACTAAAGGAAACCTCCACCTTCCAGCAACACTAGAGGAAACCTCCACCTTCCAGCAACACTAGAGGAAACCTTCACCTTCCGGCAACACTAGAGGGAACCTCCATCTTCCGCTGCACTAGAGGGAACCTCCACGCCCTACTACACTAGGGGAACCTCCACTTTCCACTGCACTAGAGGGAACCTCCATTTCCTACTACACTAAAGGGAGCCTCCACCTTTCAGCAACGCTAGAGGCAATTTCCACCTCCCACAACACAAATTGATTTGTGCCGGTAACCCCGGCCAGTTTATTGTGCCGTCCATGTTCATCCTGTGAGCGGTAGCGCAAAAAGATTACAGGGGTCACACAGAGTCTTACTCAGACCCCAGTGGGTTGATGTTACATAAGATGTTACAGTTCGTAGTTCTCTACATACATTACATAGTTTCATATGGTAAGTTTTACTGATCAGATGCAAAAAGTGGATACAAACTTAAAACTTCAGGTATCTTGTTATTAACAATAAGGTGTTGTGACATTTCTTGCTGGGTTTGTTTATACCTATCCCTAAAAGGCTCTATTTTTTCACATTCTAAGACACAGTGTTCTAGTTTGTGTCCAAATCTTTGACCACAAACTTTACAATTCACATGATTAACATCTCCAGTTAGGCCAAAGCGCCAGTAATACCTATAGCCTAGCCTTAGTGTAGCAGTTACAACATGATGTAATCTGCTAATCTTATTACTTTCTCCATATACATGTTTTATTTTACACATCTCACTGTGATGGATAATGTTTCTACTTGTGCTTATCTGAACTCGTCTTCGTGCTTCAAAGATGTCAGTTAGTTCCTTTCTAATTACAGTTTTGAGGCTTCTAATTAACAACCCAATGTTGTTTTCAACATCAACTTTACTAAGTGCAAGTTTGGCTGCAGCATCAGCTTTGTCATGCTCACGGAGGCGCCTCCTGTATGAGAGGGAATCCATAACAATTTGATCTGAATCACTTGAGCAATAATGTCTGAGTATTTGTATCTGGCTTCAGAGACCAGCATGTTACATTCTGATCTCCAGGTGTTAAGGGCAAGTGATGAAGATAAAGAATCAGAGATAATCAAACTGTCTGTGGCAGTGATTTCTACCTGCTCAAGAGCTACCATGTAAACACTTCAGTTTGTAGAGTAGATGTCCAGTTGTTTATTGTAACATTTTTCTCTAATCTATTACCATTGGGCTGGAGCACAATGGCAGCACTGGAGGATCTCCCCACCTCCCACTACACTAGAGGGAACCTCCACCACCCACTACACGAGAGGGAACCTCCACCTCCCACTACACTAGAGGGAACCTCCACCACCCACTACACGAGAGGGAACCTCCACCACCCACTACACGAGAGGGAACCTCCACCTCCCACTACAACTAGAGGGAACCTCCACCTCCCACTACACGAGAAGGAACCTCCACATCTCCCACTACATTAGAGGGAACCTCCTCCTCCTTCCACTGCACTAGGGGAAACCTCCTCCTCCCACTACTCTAGGGGGAACCTCCACTTCCTAGCTACATTGAAGAAAGTCTTCATATCGCCAACTTTACACGACGTCGGTTCGTCATTCTTTACTATACTACAAGTCTATATATTCACACTAGGTGGAGGGTTAACTTCTCACACTAGTTGGAAGGTCCACTTCTCACACTAGGTGGTCGGTCCACTTCTCACGCTAGGTGTAGAGTCCACTTCTCACACTAGATGGAAGGTTCACTTCTCACACTAGATGGAAGGTCCACCTCTCACACTAGATGGAGGGTCCACTTCTCATACTAGGTAGAGGGTCCACTTGTCATCTATAATGTCATCTATACTGTACTGCCCGTGGCCTCCATACCCCTCGGTGCAGTATATCAGCCTCCTCATCTGTCAAGTAAGGTCTGTATCTACACCAGGGGAATCCCTCTCTCTCCTATTGCACCACTGGGGATCCCCATTTTCTAAGTTGCATTAGATGGGCGTTCCACCTCTTCAGCCATTCTACAAAGACCCTCCACATCTCAATATTTCCAGTGGTGCTTTTCACCTGGTTGACATTACTTTCATCAGTCTTCATCTTTCAGATAGAGTCAATCTCTCTGCGTAGCTCAAAGCAAGAGCACCCACCCTCCATCCCTTCTTGCGAGAGCTTCCAGCATGATATTGCTGGTGTTCAGTGTCTGTTTCTGTGTTGTTCCAGGAGTCTCCACGCCCAAGACGCTTCTCCTGGAAACATCCACTCTCCACATCTGTAGGGCTCCACTGCTTCCAACCCACTAGGATACTAGGATCCTGACCCACGTGAGGCAGCCTCCGCTTGGATCCTGACCCACGTGAGGCAGCCTCCGCTTGGATCCTGACCCACGTGAGGCAGCCTCCGCTTGGATCCTGACCCACGTGAGACAGCCTCCGCTTGGATCCTGACCCACGTGAGGCAGCCTCCGCTTGGATCCTGACCCACGTGAAGCAGCCTCCGCTTGGATCCTGACCCACGTGAGACAGCCTCCGCTTGGATCCTGATCCACGTGAGGAAACCTCTGTTGGTATCCTCAGCTGTAATTGAGAGATGGAGTCGTCATTTTGCAGTACTTCTAAGGGAGAGCCTCTAACCCCCAGACGGGAGGGAAGGAGAATCTGCTTTTCTAGGTTTCTTTTGGCAGTCTCCATCTTCTGACGCCCTAGACGGGGCCTTTATCTTCTCTTATCTTCCTTATCTAAGTAACCAGCCATATGATCCCCTGGACCACGGTGCACGGACGGCTTGCCTTAGGAGCACCGAAGTTCCACACGAGGTTCTTCAGCCCCAGACCATCCTCTGCCCATCGAAGGGGGTCTCCCGAAAGCGGCTCACCCTACTGAAGGAGCCGCTTTAAACCAGCAGGATCCGGGGGGATGCCCCATTACGAAGGATGTTTGCCAACTCCTGGGACCTCGAGGGCGGCCTCTAGTGGCCCACTTGCAGCCTGAACAGCAACTGGCGAACATAAACACAGGTGAGAGTGGCCGTCGGGACGAGGCCAAGAGGTCGTCCAATGTAAACAACATGTATCAGGCTATTACCCCCTGCTGAGCTCGGTGGCCTACGATGGCCCAACACACTCCTGTACACTCTCTCTCTCTCTCTCTCTCTCTCTCTCTCTCTCTCTCTCTCTCTCTCTCTCTCTCTCTCTCTCTCTCTCTCTCTCTCTCTCTCATGTGGTAGGAAGTAGGTAGTCACCAATCAAAGAGGTGCAAACAGCCCAGACGTCAAGAGGGCGAGTGTCAGCATTTCGGTGACTGTCGAATTCCCTTCCTTGGCCCAGGTTGTTGCCATTTTTCTCTCTCCCTCACTCACGTACATGCGTCTGTCTTTGCTGGCGTCTGTTCCACAAATACACACTTTCTCCGTCTCACGCAAACCACACGGCAACACCTAACTCACACGACTCGTTCTCAGCTCCAGATCTCGCTACTGTGATCGCTGCACACCAGCCCTTTGCTCTCACCAGCATCTCGTCGTAAGTAGACGTAGGTAGGGCGGTAACCTGTGTGCGGCAGTAGGTGATGAAGGTCAGAGGGTAAGGCCCGCCCATGCTAGGGAGGGTAAGGCTTACTTGTGTTAAGGGAAGGAGAGTATGGCCTGCCCATGCTTTGAAGGAGGAGGGCAAGCCTTCTCATGCTGGTGGAGAGGGAGGACAAGTGAGGGCAAGGCCTTCCTATCCTACGGGAGGTAGAACAGCTAAGTAGATCTGTAGTTGGTGGAAAGGAAAGGTATAGGAGACTTGGCCGAACTGTGGGCGGGTGATGGTGAGGACTTCGCTGTGTAAGAGAACGAGGGTAAAGAATACTCGGTCTTGCTAAGGAAGGGACATAAAAAGGCTATGAAACCTCCCTGGAGACAAGGACGACCACATATTTCTTGAAGCGAGCAGGCAGCGTCTGACTGGACAGCTTCTCGTATGGACATCCTGGGAACATCTTGACATACCAGGTTTTCCATCGTCAGGTTGTCTACAACTATGACCCACCCCGGTGCTCGTGGCCATTATGACCCACCACGGCGCTCGTGGCCATCATGACCCACCCCAGCGCTCGTGGCCATCATGACCCACCCCGGCGCTGGTGGCCACCATAACCCATCCCGGCGCTCGTGGCCACCACGACCCACCCTGGCACTGGTGGCTACCACGACCCACCCGCCCATCCTGGCGGTAGTAACTAGGAAGGTTCTGACCTGGGGAAAACCTCTGAGAAAGTCACAACTCTGGTAACTGAGAGCCGCTATCCTGAACGTTTCTGCCATGTTATTACGTCGCTAATATTTACCTTATTGTTGAACAGATGACAGAAGGTCGGGAGTGCGTGGCTCTCATGGTGACGTGGGAAGATGTTGCTCTGTTTGTGCGCCATACTGGGGTGTCTGATGATAACAATGCTCATTCTGGCCTGGAGATGCTATTGTAGCAGGGACCAGTGTGTCGTGTGACACTTGTTATCTTGTCTGGAGATGCATGGGTCACGGACCGTTATGTCGTGTGACACTTGTTAGCTCATCTGGAGATGCTTGTGGCACGGACCAGTGTGTCGTGTGTTACTTGTGCCAGAGGCGACTGTAGTGTGACAGAGGCGACAGTAGTGTGACAGAGGCGACTGTAGTGTGCCAGAGGCGACTGTAGTGTGACAGAGGCGACTGTAGTGTGACAGAGGCGACTGTAGTGTGCCAGAGGCGACTGTAGTGTGACAGAGGCGACTGTAGTGTGACAGAGGCGACTGTAGTGTGACAGAGGCGACTGTAGTGTGACAGAGGCGACTGTAGTGTGCCAGAGGCGACTGTAGTGTGACAGAGGTGACTGTAGTGTGACTTCCTCTAGTTTAGGGCTGCAGATAACCCAAGGGCAGGCACACGGGATGTCATGGTTGGTCTTCACTTGACATAGGTTTATCTTTGTTGTACATTATACAGTGATGCGAGGAATCTGCTGGAGAGCGGCGATCACGACGTCTACTGCCGCACAGCCAGGGTCTGGGGGACCACGGAGGGAGACCATGAAGGGAGTCAGTGGAGGGAGTCCACGGAAGGTACATGACGGGAGAGAGAGAGGGGGGTGGGGGCACAACAGTAGGCATGTGAGGGAAGCTATGGAGACGAGAGGCAGGGCTGTAGCAAGACGTGCGGGCCTCGTGTGAGCCTCGGGTCTGGCGGGGCTGAGGTGGACTGAGAAGAGCATCAACCCCCCGGCCAGGGAGCGGCAGTGTCGGGCAGGTCGTGGCTCTGGTGAACGTGACCTCCCGCTACCTAGAAAAATGGACGATGAGGAGGTAGTCTGTGCGCTGATAACGATATACTTGACAAAGGGTGCCGTAGGCAGACGTGGAAATGTACAAATTATAATTCTCGAGTTGCCGGAAGACAAGGCGAGTTCGGCGAAGTGACAGACAATCCGTTGCTGGAGAGCTACCGAGATTTGGAACTCGAAAGTGATTTTCCACGTACGAGAACCATGGCCATCTTGGCAGCAGCTGGTGACTCGGGTCATGCAGAATGTCTTCGTGTGATTGATCATGTACATGAGTCAAAGATTCGTGAGAGACGACAGAAGCAGCAGAGCTGACCATCCAGTAGGGCGTAGCGGGACTTGAGGGAACAGAGAGAGGCTGGGGGTATGACGAGGTGATCTGCAAGTGGAGAGCAGAGGGTGGAAGGTGGATGGAAGTGTGGTGAAGTATGTAAGGGATGGATGGATAGGCGTAGTTGAGAGGGGGAGGAGGGGAGCGGACGTGTACACGACTTGCCGGAGGATTGTGGACGCCGTGATGGAGACACGGAATTCCGTGATGCCTTGTATCCTTCTGCTCGATGCACCAGCAGTAGTGTGTGTGTGTGTGTGTGTGTGTGGCGGGCCGAGGGCGTTGGTGTGGTCAGGTGGAACCCCAGTCGTGCCTCCACCAGCCTCCACACCAGTGTAGGCTTGTCATCAAGCCAGGCGGTGTGTGTGTGTGTGTGTGTGTGTGTGTGTGTGTGTGTATGTGTGTGTGTGTGTGTGTGTGTGTGTGTGTGTGTGGGAAAGCTACTGAAAAACATCAGCTGATTCAGTTCGACGTCAACTTGGAAATCAGAGTTTGACAAAATATTGTCAGGATGGCTTCACGAAGGAACGCTCACGTCTCACAAAACAATGTTAGTTTTCTTCTCGGAAGTGTTCGATGCAGCGGTGGACGTCGATGATGATCATGATATTCTTGATCTAGGTGTTAGTAAGGCTCTTGATAAGCTGCCACACACCGCCACAGGACGGCTAGTCACCACACCAAATGAAGCTGGTGACTGAGCGACGCTGGATGAGGGAAATGAGAGAAAAAGAGTCAGTAAATATGAAGAACAAACACATGTTAAAGTTATGATTCAATTTTTTTTCGTTGTCGATGTTTAGTTTTTTCTTCTAAATATTCACCTTCCCAAGTGGATATAGACAAATCACTTCGCTTAACATAGACACATAGACAGTGGGTGTCGTTATCTCGTCAGAGGGGAGACATCGGTAAAGTCTTTGGTGTGATAAAGGAGCAACGTAACACACGGATATTCACAGTCAGATTACTCAGTACAAGTAGAGACTGAAGACAGTTGACGTATGAACAATACCGAGTCCAGGGTAAGTTTGCGCTGGTGGTCAACCACATGTGCCATATATGTGATGTATAATTTACAGGATACGGCGTCATGTAAGGTGGGAACATGTGTCCTATTGATTTGACATCTACCATTTCCAAATTTTTTGAATCCCTCCTTAACTTCCATATCCTTAAACACCTCGAATCTTACAGTCTTCTCTCTGATCACCAGTATGGCTTCCGTAAGGCGAGATCCACTGACGATATCCTTTCCTATCTTACTAATGTCTGGTTATCATCACTGAAAATTTTTTGGGAATTCTATGCAGTTGGCCTTGATATGTCCCAAGCTTTTGATAGGGTGTAGCAACGGGTCCTCGTCTCAAAGCTCCCCTCTTTTGGCTTCCTTTCCTCACTTTGCTCTCTCATATCTAGCTTCCTCTCTGGCTGATCTATCTCTGTGGTTCTTGATGGATCAGCCTCTCCCAATTTTTTCCATCAACAGCGGTGTTCCTCATGGTTCTCCACATCCTTCAATTCTGCTCCTTCTCCTCTCACTTCATCTGCATTTCGTCTCGACACAATTTCCTCGATAAACTCAGACTTGGACAGGATATCTCAGTGAGGTAGACGAAATCTCGTTAAGTGCAATGCCTCATAGACTTTGTCTCTGCTCATCTCTCTAACGAAAATTCCTCACAACTTTCATCTCTCCGACGGTTCTGTAATTCCACCTTTTAACTCAATGAACATATTTAGCAATATTGTACCATCAGCTCAATATCAGAAACCCAACATTACGGAAATTGCTAAGTCTGCCTCTAAGAAACTGGGTGTCCTGTTTAGATGTCGAAACATTTCTTCTGAACAACTGCTCCGTTTATTAAGGGATTGATCCGTCCTTGCGTGGAGTACTGCTCTCACATCTGGGGTGGGTCTAGCTGTCCGACTCACCAACTTTCCCAGGCTAAACTCAAAACTTGACCCATTTGCCCTACGCCTCGATGTTGGTTCAGTTTCCTCTTCTATAGGTATTTGGTTTTTGCTCCCGAAAGCTGGCTGCTTGTGTCCCCCCCCCTCCAAAAAAAAAAAAAGATAGCGACCTAAACCACGCAATACTCGTGTGGCCGTTGACAACTCAAGTGTAGGTCGTTTTGATACCCGCTTCTTTCCCTACACGTCGAAGCTTTGGAACACTGTACCTTCTCATGCCTTTCTCAATAACTATGACCTGACTCATCGTAAAAGACAGGTTTTAAACTTCCTTCTAAATTCGTAATTCTTTCTCTTGTCTTCTCTTTCCTGTCATTAACCTCTTTTTATGTCAGTCAAGGCCCGGCCTTGATGAGGCCCTTTGTCTGTGATTCGAACCTCCAACTTAAAACAACAAAAAACTATTTGATTCCTTGTTTAGTGTTTCATTATTACCGTCACTATTACCGTCATTTGGTTTGCATTGTTACGAATCTTTGCTACCGTCACCAGATGGACAGGCGGAAACTGTATGACCTTTGTAGGATCCCTTTTACAGCTGAAAAACCTGAAGACATTGTCTAAAATACATTATCATACATTCTTGACAATACATGGCTATGCATTCAATGCCGCTGGTATGCATTACATTAAGAAATACATTAAGCATTGGTGATGATAACCACGTCATCAATTAAGGGAACCAAGTCATCAAGGACGATAGACAAGTCATCATTGATGGTAATCATTGACCTAAACATGGCAACATGGTTTATAGGAGTGTTACCAATCATGACTATCATAAGATGAATCAAACTTCCTGAAGTCTATTGTGACACTTATTATCACACCATCATACTGTTGTCCATCGTTAGAAAATGAGTCCTAACATTGCAGTGTCAGACCGCAACACAGCAGGTGTCTGGATGTAACACGAGTCTGCCATGTTTGTATGGACGACGAACAACACATCACACACAACCACCTTGTGGCGAGCCCGCGTTGATGACGTTACCAGCACCAGCTGTCGGACGTGTCTCACTGATGACATCCAGCACACATCAAAACTGGATCAAATTCTAAAAACTAGTCATCATGTCTGCCTTGGCGTGTGTGTGTGTGTGTGTGTGTGTGTGTGTGTGTGTGTGTGTGTGTGTGCTGAAAGCAGAGCTACGGTCAATCGTAGAGGTCATGTATAGGAGTCTGGTTCCTCTTAGCGGTTATAAGTGGTTGACATTAAAGTGGTATCCTATACTGGATGTTTCGTGTGGTGGAAATATAAGTTTGTCCAGTACAATGAGAGATTTCCTCCCCCGATGTTCTTGTATTAGACATTAACAGATCCTGAGCGAAACTGATGCTAGAGGGATGGAACGAGGTTCATCTGGGACAGATACACCTTAGTGAGACTGTGGCCAGGACCAGGCTGTAGGGTGACTGTGGCCAGGACCAGGCTGGAGAGTTTGTGGCCAGGACCAAGCTGTAGGGTGACTGTGGCCAGGACCAGGCTGGAGTGTTTGTGGCCAGGACCAGGCTGTAGGATGACTGTGGCCAGGACCAGGCTGGAGTGTTTGTGGCCAGGACCAAGCTGTAGGGTGACTGTGGCCAACCACACTCGCATATTCCAGGCAGTATGGTGTATCCTGGTACCCTAGCGGCTGGAGCAGGTGCCGCCCGCGGATCATGTGGCTGAGGCGATTCACTTCACTGAAGCCTTGCGATGCTCACACGTTTTTGCCAGATGTAAACAAACACCGCGTGAAAACAAACAGCGTCCACACTGTGTCAGCAGGTACTTACCTGGCCCCGCCCACACCCCCACCCCGCCCACACCCTCACCCCACCCACACCTACACCCCGCTCATACCCTCAACCTCCACCACGCCAACACCCTCACCCCACCCACACCCTCACCCCAACTACACCCTCAACCTCCACCCCGCCAACACCCTCACCCCATCCACACTCTCACTCTGCCCACACCCTCACCCCACCCACACCCTCAAACTCCACCACGCCAACACCCTCACTCCACCCACACCCTCACCCCACTTACACCCTCAACCCCCACCCCGCCAACACCCTCACCCCCATCCACACTCTCACCCTGCCCACACCCTCACCCCACCCACACTCTCATCCCCACCCCGCCCACACTCTCACCTCACGCACACCCTTACCCTGCCCACACCCTCACCCCGCCCACACCCTCACCTCGCCCACAACTATACCCCGCCCACACTCTCACCCCGCCCACACCTTCACCTTACGCACACCCTCACACCACCCATACCCTCACCCCACCCACACACTCACCCTACCCACACTCCCATCCTGCCCAAACCGTCATCCTGCCCACACCCTCACCCCATCCACACCTTCATCCTGCCTACACCCTATCCCACCCACACTACCACCCCGCTCACACTCCCACCCCACCCACAACCTCACCCACACCCTCTACACCCCACCCACACCCTCACGCCACGCACTCCCTCATCCCATCCATACTCTCACCACACCCACACCCTCACCCCACCCACACTCCCATCCCGCCCACACCGTCAACCTGCCCACCCTCACCCCCACACCCCCACTCCCACACCTCCACCCCGCCTACAGCCTCATCCCCACACCCTCACTCCACCCACACCTTCACCCTGCCTACACCCCATTCTGCCCACACCCCCACCCCGCCCACATCCCAACCACACCCTCTGCACCCCACCCACATCCTCACTCCACGCACACCCTCACCCCGCCCATACACTCACCACACCCACACCCTCACCCCAACCACACTCTCATCCCGCCCACACCGTCAACCTGCCCACCCTCACCCCACCCACACCTTCACCCCGCCTACACCTCCACCCCATCTACAACCTCACCCCAACTCCCTCACCCTACCCACGACCCCACCCACATCCTCTGCATCCCGCCCACACCCTGCTCACAAACAACATCCTTATCCCACTCACACCAACCAGGTCATACCCTGCACCCTCATCCCGCCCATATCGTCAGCTCGACCACACTCTCACCTCGCCCACATCCTCAGCCCGACCACACCCTCATCCCACCCACATCCTCAGCCCGACCACACCCTTATCCTGCCCACATCCTCAGCCCGACCACACCCTCATCCAGCCCACATCCTCAACCCGACTACAGCCTCATTCCGCCCATATCCTCAGCCCGACCACACCCTCATCCCGCCCACATCCTCAGCCCGACCACACCCTCATCCTGCCCACATCCTCAGCCCGACCACACCCTCATCCAGCCCACATCCTCAACCCGACTACAGCCTCATTCCGCCCATATCCTCAGCCCGACCACACCCTCATCCTGCCCACATCCTCAGCCCGACCACACCCTCATCCTGCCCACATCCTCAGCCCGACCACACCCTCATCCCGCCCACATCCCAAGCCCGACCACATCTTCATCCCGCCCACATCCTCAGCCCGACCACACCCTCATCCTGCCCACATCCCCAGCCCGACCACATCTTCATCCCGCCCACATCCCCAGCCCGACTACACCCTCATTCCGCCCACATCCTCAGCCCGACCACACCTTCATTCCGGAAACCCCCTCTTCTTGCACGCGTCCCACCCCGCCCCTACCATCACCCCACCCAAACCCTGCTCCATCTCCCCACCCACACCCCGGCCACACCATCACCCGGCCACACCCTGCACCCCGGCCACACCATCACCCGGTCACACACTGCACCCCGGCCGCATCCTGCACCCCTGCTACACCCTGCACCCCAGCCACACCATCATCCGGCCACACCCTGCACCCATGTCACACCCTGCACCCCGGCCACACCATCACCCGGTCACGTACTGCACCCCGGCCGCACCATTGCACCCCTGCTTCACCCTGCACCCCGGCCACACCATCACCCGGCCACACCCTGCACCCCTGCCACACCCTGTAGCCTTACAACTCACATACTCTCACCGGCCCACTTTCACATTCCGTCCACACCCTCACCCCCACCCACAACCTGCACCCGTCTTAAGAACAGACTTAACAACATAACATGATTATCACAACCCATCCGACCTAATCCATCTTTAGAAAACTTTCCCTCAAACACACAACCTTTGTGTTGCTTCCAACATATCAGGTCATCATCGGTACAAGGTCACTAGGGGCAGAGGCCTTGTTGCCTGTGACCACAACAACATTCCTCATGACCTCATCTGTGACTCTGGCTCAGTAACTCACGAGTTACCGTCAGCGGTATGTTTACCTTGACACCTGTAACACCTGAACTGATCCGCACACAACGTCCCTCTCCTGGGGACGACCTCAACTATGTAAGGGCCCTCAGCTTAGGCCGTCTTGCCCCTGGGGGACACTAGCACCAACCCAGATGGACTCACACTTCCTCTCATCCATTCAGCCGCCACCCTACATCTTCACACTAATATACTTGTTTAGTTTTTTCTAGTTTTAAAATCTGTATTTGTCTAGTTATACACAGACAAAGTATTGCAGTGATAGTATGGGTGAAGGGTACAGAATACAGTGGTAGGTGGAGGCAAGCCTGGAGCGTACAGTGGGAACAGCACGTCATCAACACATTAGGGTGAAAGAAAAAGTTGAAGCTGAAATATACCCTTCAATTTTTCGTATTTTCCTCGCAAAAAAATCGATTTCCTTTAAAACCTCTCTATAAGGAGTATTTTTCATTTTGAATACAAATCTGGGGTTAAAGTTTCGTTCGGTCGTCTTCATAACCTTTAACTAAGCTGTTCAACGAAGTCAAATTTAGATTATCATCTGATCAGTTGCACCGTCTATACTGGGTATGTGTCAGTACGTAAGAGCATTATGATATATTCTTCATGATTGTATCAAGTATAGAGAAGGAGGGAAGGCCTAGGGTACAGCAAGTACATAATACATAATTACAGAATAATAAGCAATGATGAGTTAGTAAAGGTAACAAATAAAGAGTTAAATGATTTATGCCATTTATATATGACAAGTCAGGGTGATACAGACAATAGATATACGAAGCATCAGTGCTCGTGTGGGTGTGAATACAGACATTATGAGGCGGAGTGAGAGTATGTTACATCAGATATACAATGTTCGAGTTACATGAATAGGGAAATGCAATACATATACAAATAAGCTACATATACTCTGATTATAAACATGTATCTAGAATACGATACAGTGTATGGTTAGAGTAGTATAATGTTGGCGTTGACAGTAACACAAAAATGTTAAAATACTTTAAACATTGAACATTTAGTTGCAAAATGTGGTTACACTGAACATGATTGTATCAGGTGTCAGCACATATAGCTAAGGGTATGGTCCATTTAGGATACAGTGTCAGAATGTCATCAAGGACATTACTATGAGTAATGTAGTCACAAAGTTGTTGAAGCAAAGCCACGAGGTCTGAAAGAACTGATTTCGGGACGTTGATGGATATAGCGTCCTTGTTTATCCCGTGCAGCACAGACTCCTCACTTGTAATGTTCAGGATCATGGTTCCTCGCCACTACTCACATGTTCGTGTAACCTAGACGTATCCTGGCGGCAGTTACAATACAACATTGTCCAGTACAGGTCGTGTTACTTGCCATACCGATGTTTCTCAAATCTAATATGATCGTAGTACTGATGCTACCTATTCTTGGTCCCTCACCGTTCCTTAAGAGGTCTCCTTCCTCGCGGTTACCTTGACCTTCAGATGGTCGGGTCAGTGTCTGTGTCGTGTGTAATTTTTAGATCTGATTATATTCCTCTGTCATCTCATAAAACACAGCACTTCCCTTACATCACTCACGTCAGACGGTGCAAAAACATCCCCTGAAATTTACATGGTCTGTTCATTGACAAACTTGCCGACTGGTGCACTGAATACAGCAAGACATCAATACACACACACACACACACACACACACACACACACACACACACACACACACACACAGACACACACACACCCAACAAAGCCCGATATGGAAGGCCCTTGACAGGATCAGCGTTAACAAACAGTCATCCCTGCATCACAGTCCATTGAACTACGCTAACAATCGAGCATCACAGCAGTGGTCTGCACAATCACGTACCGCTGAACTGCCTCAGTTAGGGCGACCCGCACCAGGCTGTCACCAGGAGAAGCTTTAACAACAGAGAAACAGCTCTTGGTGACCAGACGTGTGTGGACACCATCACAGGTAACACCTGAGGAGGGGCGACGTGTGCTCCTTCAAGACTGCACCAGGAGATGATGGTGTCCCTTATCCTGCGCTCCGACATAAATGCCTTAAGGTCTCTTACTAATCCTCACTGTTGAGCCCTTCAACCTGATCCCTCCTCAAGCCTGGACGTCGCACCACTATACCGGCGACCGGTAATTGGAGTGCCAGTAGTTCCAGTTCGGTATTGTCGTTCCTAGTGATACAATTCCTCCATAGCTGTCACTCCTGGTATATTTACTCCCTGGAATGACTTATCAATGGCGAAATTTTTTTTAGTGTTCCATAAGATGGCTGCAGTAGGTGAACCTGTTGGAGGAGACATTCCAGTGGTTTTGTTTGTCACGTAGTGAAGGTCCTAACGAGCGTGGTCGACAGCACTATGTACAGTCACATATAGTAATTATCAAAACTACTTAATGTAGATCAAGTTCTAATCAAATCACTTTTCAAGTCTAATCTACAATGGAAGTAAAGTCGAATATTTCGAATATGCAAAACATCTCCTCGTCATTAACATGATTGTGGCGTCCCCTGCTGGCGGGGCCTGACCTGACCTGCTCGGCTAGAGGGGAAGAGAGACACTTGCGTATCATATCTCTACTTGCCTATGATTATCCCAGGACCAGTTTCTATGGTAAGGTCCTGGCGTTACCCAAGACGTCCTGTACGATTCTGCAGCTTAAGTCTGCACTCCTTCCGGTAGCAGGAAAATGTAGACTCCTCTGCAGTGGGAAATTCTTTGACGAGACTCTACCCCCGCCAGTGTTAGGGCCTCGCCAAAGGTGACTTCACTCACGGAGTAACTTCAAGCAGGAAGAGTCCGGTAACACTTGTGGATGATATGAATTACGTGTACGAAGTCCAGAAAAAGAAATGCCGGTGTGACCACTGGAGATACGAAATGATACATGACAAGGTTCCAGTCCCCACCTGGACCTATAATGAAGATTATGACTCAAGTCCCCACCTGGACGCACGATGATGAGTCCCCACCTGGACGTATGATGATCAGTCCCCCCACCTGGTCGCATGACAAAGACTGTGACATCATCACACGTGTGGGTGAACACTTCTGCTTAACCCAGTGTTTGTAAAACTTTAGCTGGCTGGACCACGGCTGCCAACACTTGCAAGGAACCTTCTCCGTCAAATATTGATGTTGCTGCTGCTGAGCTGCTGATGTTGCTGTTGCTGCAAACATTGATTTTAAGCCAACATCCACTTCACATTTCAGTCAAGTCAGGAGTGGGCGTCAAGAAACAGAGCGCCTCTACCCAGAACAGTTCTGGCTAAGAAATTCCTGACGAATACACATATTCCTTGATCCTGGCGAGCGGTTCTCGGAGCGTGTTAGTGTGGATGATGACGTGCGTACACAGATCACTCGTGTTAGCAGCGGGAGAGGAGGATCTGGAGGAACTTAGTGTACAGCAAACATTACGTGGGTGATGGGATGATGAAATGATGCTCAAATATGATTCATAAACGGTCCATACTTCACGTTCAGTAAGGGTCATCCAATCTTCCGATATCATTTGCACTTCTTCCAAACAAGACACGAGAGACGAGCGCATTGAACTTTTCATGAAATATTAGAACTACGTCCAGGACTGATCCCTGAATATCTCATCAGGGATTTTGAAAAGAAACATCTTATATATCGGCAACACATGAACTGTTCCAGCCACTTCTATCTTGTCTGTTTCACTTTCCTCAGAATATTCAGCGAAATGTTGTTGATGATGGACTGAAACAAAACTTGTTGAGGATTGCTTCGGAAGAAAACGTCTTGAGTATAATTTGAAACAAAAGTTTAGCATGAATATACGATGATTTTTAATCTCTCTTTCTTAACGTCAGCTGAGACGACATAGGCAACAATGCCCCAGTCAGAGCCTTGATCGTTAACACTATATATATATATATATATATATATATATATATATATATATATGAATATAACATACAAACCTCCAACAGCCAGGATCGAACCTGGGACCCCTTGTGTAAGAGGCAGGCATGCTAACCGCTAGGCTAAGGGACTGTATAATGGGAAACAACTATTCGAAATACTAAGTACTCGAATACCCTTCGTCTCACAATGGTGAGCAACGGGGTCTATCGGTTGTTTCCGAACAGAACACATAGCCAGCTGATAGCGTTTTACCGAACCTGACTGTACAACGCGGAGTTATATGAATACGAATAAAGTGTATATGAACGCGCACCTTCATAGAACATACAAACCTCCAACAGCCAGGATCGAACCTGGGACCCCTTGTGCAAGAGGCAGGCATGCTAACCGCTAGGCTAAGGGACTGTATAATAGGAAACAACTATTCGAAATACAAGCGATAGACCCCGTTGCTCACCATTGTGAGACGAAGGGTATTCGAGGACTTAGTATTTCGAATAGTTGTTTCCTATTATACAGTACCTTATCTAGCGGTTAGCATGCCTGCCTCTTGCACAAGGGGTCCCAGGTTCGATCCTGACTGTTGGAGGTTTGTATGTTCAATGAAGGTGCGCGTTCATATACACTTTATTCGTATATATGTATGAATATATATATATATATATATATATATATATATATATATATATATATATATATATATATATATATATATATATATATCTTTCTTTTCTTTCATATTATTCGCCATTTCCCGCATTAGCGAGGTAGCGTTAAGAACAGAGGACTGGGCCTTTGAGGGAATATCCTCATCTGGCCCCCTTCTCTGTTCCTTCTTTGGGAAAAAAAAAACAAAAAAAAACAATAGGGGAGGATTTCTAGCCCCCGCTCCCTTCCCTTTTGGTCGCCTTCTACGACACGCAGGGAATACGTGGGAAGTTTTCTTTCTCCCCTATCCCCAGGGATAATCTATATATATATATATATATATATATATATATATATATATATATATATATATATATATATATATATATATATATATATATATATATTGGAAAGGATCACAATTTTGCGCGCTATCAAGTATTTCCCTAGGAATCCACGGGGAAATGAAACACGATAAGTTCCCAAGTGCACTTTCGTGTAATCATCACATCATCAGGGGAGATACAAAAAAAAAGAAATATAACAGTCAGTTGATATACAATGAAGGGACGTAGCTAGGACGCCATTTGGTAAACAAGTGATTGTCCAAGAGAGACAGCAAGCGTATTATAAACTTATTATGTGGACAAGAAGGGAAATTTTTTGCAAATTTTACCAACGATAAAGCTATCCAATTTGTATAGACTTTCACTGATATTAAGGTTATAATTCTTTGTGTATCTAATAATAGAAGATTCAGTGATATTTCTCGTGGTACTGGAGTTAGAGTTAATAACTGAGATGGCATTACTCCAGTCAGTACAATGATCATAATTTTTAACGTGATTAAACAAGGCATTTGATTCTAGTCCTGTTTTTATATTATGTTTATGTTGCTTAAGTCTAACAGAAAGATCCTTACCAGTCTGCCCATCATAAAACGTATCACAATTTCTACATGGCACTTTATAGATGCACCCAGGAGAATTTTCTAGTGAGTTCCTGATTAAGATATTCTTTATAGTATTATTGTTGCTGAAGGCAACATTTACATTAAAGGATTTAAGCAACATGTACTAAGTAATCTTTATATGGAATTTTTGGAACCAAAATTACCAAAGGATATCTTACCTTCTAATGCAATACGGTTTAGGTATGTAGATGATGTTCTTTGTGTTTGACCAACAAATAAGAATTTTCAGACATTTCTCCCCTTACTTAACAATATAGTACCTTCCATCAAATCTACGTATATGCTAAACTTAAACTTAGGTTTAGCATATACGGAAAACCTACTAATGTATGCTCATATATCTATTATTACGCATCTCAACAAGAATGATGGAAACCAAACAAAAATGAACGAACGGTAGAAATCATCAAGGTTGATCCAGAGCTCAAACTTGTGTAAATAACGTAAGTATAACGAGACTGGCGCATAACAAAGCATGTTACGTCATATGTCAACACTCGTGTTGCTCAACCTACGATTATGATGCGAAAAGTCTTGTTCTTATGACGGAAACTCTATAGAAACATGGTAACGAGTCTGGTTAATGGTAACGTGCCTGGGTGATGGTAACGAGCCTGGGTAATGGTAACGAGCCTGGGTAACAGCAAAAAACCTAGAAAATGGCAGCAAAAGTTGGAAGTAACGAACATCTGTGTGGAAATGGCGACGAACCCGCAAAATGGCAACGAACCCAGCCACATGGCAGTATCTCGTTGTCGGCGGGTATTCTCTGCCCACAACATACCCCCATCCATCAACAACCCACCCTTACACCCTTCCCATCACCCCCCCAAAGTGTCGACAACCCCCTATCCTCCTAACGCCCACGACCCTCTCCCTCCCCATTGCCCGCACCCCTTCGTCTCTCGTCCAGCAGGGTAAACAGTGTTAACACAATGGTGGTGTGGCACCTGTGGCGAACGTCAGGCCTGTGGCGGCCCGCCTCCCGCCACACCCAAATATTAGGCTCGAGCCAGCAGCTCATAAGTTACCCTGGCGGCGGCCAGCCTCTCCTGGCGTCTGAACACCTGCACCCACCTTACTTCACCAGCCCAACACTCACACTCCGACAACACACACACACACACACACACACACACACACGCACACACACATCTCTACGGTTCATACAGCCTTGCCACACACACACACACACACACACACACACACGCCGGCGCCTCTGACATACTGGTACAGCATATTTTCCGGCACAAACTCTAACATTTTGTGTCTCCAGGACTCCCTACCTCCATGAGACTCTCATCATTCCCAGTCTATATATCTATAGATAGAAATCCTTCACTGACCACCTGAGCCGGACCTTGGATTTTGACCAAATGAAACCCTGACTTTCTTGAAAGCTTAACCTCTTGTTCCCATATCGTTTGTTGACCAGTTGAATTGTGTAGATATTCTGGTCGAAAGTTTCATTCACAGATGCTTAACGTCTGCCGTGGGTTTCTGGGATTAATGCTCACATCTGGTACAGCCGAGTATTGCTCGAGAAAACCAACACTTGTGTATTTATTTTTCACTTAATTTCAAGCCACAAGACCTGTTACTACGTGATGACTGACGTCTGTGTGTGTGTGTGGGGGGGGGGGGGGGGGTCACCATGGCATACGAAAATAAATGACTATATCTTGTAACCCTAATGTTGGTGCTGCTTTTAGTGTAGTGTTATGCTTATACATATGTGAATACAAGTTAATCCCAGAATTGATAAAAATGATTATAAAACATCATGTTACCGACATTCTACAAGTTCTCACATTATTTTTAGTAAGAACGAACAATCTGTGAAAACTGAATACATGAACATCATTGACCAAAGTACGTGAATCGCTGATGTATATCTAAAGTCTTCATCATGTGGTCGTCCTGCCCTGAGCACACCATGTTGATGTTCAGCTTACATGACACTTAGTTTCATCTTCCTTTACTTCGTCAACATTCATGTCTTGAGCTGAGACACGCCATCCTCTGTATCCCCCACATGTTTACAGTCCTGATGTCTGGATCCCTGAGTGTATTTCAGTCCATCAGACAGACACTAGCGGCTGGGTAAGTTGGCAGCGACGAGTCCATTTACAGGAAATGAACTCCAAGATAACCTGAGGGGCAGGAGGGCCAGTGATCCACCTGTTATCAAGCGCACCATCCGGTCCCAGTGTTGGCAGGAGGTGGGACGCCAGGTGCTGCCGCCAAACTCTGTCGCCATAACCTACTCTGGTAATTAACCCAGAAAGCTGGTGTTGACGTGAGGCAATCTACACACGGAGGCAGCGAACCACCTTGTTCACTCACCACAGCTTAATGGCGGAATTCAAGCACTTGGCGACTTGGGCTACAAGCGGCGCACAACTCACAATTAAACTCCTGGAGGACTGTGAGGAAACCTTCAGCTAATGGCCATTTTTTTCCTGCCGGTGCTACGAAGACAACACGGAAGAATTGGCTTCGGCGAATGAGAGCGAGTCCTCCAAGTGAGTGCGCCTCGCCTTGAGTGAGTCCTGATCTTATCACATCCTGTACACAGGCTCGTCTCCCAGCCAGGAAAGTACAGACATCATTTCCTAAGGTGGCGGCTGGTACACTAATAATGAGGAATTTTGTTCATTCTTTTCCCACATCGCATGTAGATAGCGGATCCTGCACGTTGGTCTCCTTCATGATCATTAAGACTGTGGTCACCCAGTGTTTACTTCATCATGGGCCCAGGGAGGAAGACGTGTGTCTGCTTCCTCACGTGTAATCTTCCAGAGTTTGTATTTCCTCCTCGCTCTACTCCCTGGTGATCATGAGACATTAGCGCCATCTGTCATGCAGTATCATCTGATCATTCCATCATCCTCCCTCTCCATTCCGCCGGTAAGATATGGATCAGACATTCCTGGCTGGAAGGCCATGAGGAAAGACATGATGCTCTGCCACTGTTTTGGAGGACAAAACATCACCCTCTGCCCCCATCCCTAGCCTCTCTACTTCTGTGATGGGATTTTCATGATAAACATCAAACACAACATCAATTCCTTTACTCGCTGGTGAAATTTTCATCGCCGTCGCGAACGTCTGATCTATTTGATGGGCAAGGATGCAACCCTGGAAGTCGTGCGAAGAGTAAAGTCCCTCTTCCCAGTCTCGTGTCCACAAAGCACTTGATGTGTTGCCTGTCCTCGATGTTCTGCTGTTTGCAGCTCATCAGCTGCACCAGGAGCAGCTGCGCCCGAGGAGATGCTCCTCAGATCAGCATCACTGTGATGACACGGATTAATCCTGTTCATATCAACGTCAGTTTCATCTGGACACTCGGGTCATCCTCATCAAGACGAGGGCCTCAACCTGTGTTCCTGAAGGCCATTCACACCGCACACCTGTCTCAGACACGGGCCTCGAAATTCTTCCCGTGGTGTAGCTGTGAGCGTTGCTGACCATGACGCATATCCGGGCCACCCAGGGGTCGAGTCCACTTCGGTCCGAATTCTGGGTGAGGTAGCCGGTCCACAGTTAACCCAAGTGTTCATCATTTTTCCTTACGGGCTGGTCGATAAAACGGGTACCAGGCTTAAGCTAGTATGTATATCTTCAGTGAGATGGCCTTCAGTAGGGCATTTAGTTAGCCGTGCCGTCTCAGCTAACATAAACAAGATGGTGTCAGGTTACAGCCCTTGGAGCCAACAAGAGTTTCCTTGTTCTTGTTCCTGTTGACCATTTCTTCAAAAGTCTGGTCCAGAGGGATTCGATCAGTGGCATTGCACGTAATCAGGTGAAGAGAAATACTACCATCTATCAGATACTACCATCTATCAGTTACTACCATCTATCATTTGCTCGTTGGTATATTGAAGATCCTTCAATAACCTCTTCATCTGAGCATGAAGTAGAGGGAGGAGTCAACCATAGCTTTGTTTATCATAAGCTACACCACAGAGGATCACCCAAATGACAAGCCCAGCTCCCTTCCCTGAAGGCTCGACTCATAGCTAAAAGGATCTGACCCGTATACAACCAGAGGGCAGCTGGTGAGCACGTCTCCTTTCGACTCATTGTGGAACTCAACCAAGACGTTGAAGACCTGAACACAAAACTCATTTGCTGATGATGGAGAGAATGACTCGTGTTCTGGTGTATCAGTTTTTTGTTCAACTTATAACCGTAAATCATGAAGCTCCTGCAACTGTAACAAGAATGACAGATATTGTAAGTCTGCCTCTACGAAACTGGGTGGTTTGTTTACATGTCGAAACTTCTTATCGTCCGAACAGTTGCTCCTTTTATACAAAGCATTGATCCGTCCTTGTATGGGATACTGCTCTCACATTAGGGGTGGTTCTTGCTCTGCATCCTTACTTGACAGTTGAGTCGAAAGCTGTCGACTTATAAACTATCCCAGGCTAACTTCCAAACTTGACCCCCTTGCCCTATGCCGCAATGTTGGTTCACTTTCCCTCTTCTATGGGTATTACTTTAGTTTTTGTTCCCGAGAGCTGGCTGCTTGTGTGCCCCCTACCACTAGCTATACCAATCAGTACTCGGCACATGATTACTGTGTGGCCGTTGGCAGCTCAAGGGAGGACCTCTCTGCTAGCTGATACTTTCCCTACACGTCGAAGTTTTGGAACTCTACCTTGTCATGTCTTTCTCACTTACTATGACCTGGCACATCTTAAAAGACAGTTTTTCACTTCCTTCAAAATTAGTAGATACTTTCCCTTGTCTCTAATTTTCCCTTTTCATAATCCTCTCTATATTTCAATTAAGGTCCGGCCTTGATGTGGACTTTTGTCCTTGACTGGAGCCTCAAACTTAAAAAAAAGATATAGATCAATCTTAGATGAGACATTGTGCAGTATCACACTTCCATCTTGGCCTTATATAAGCCAGACCAGAGTGGCATTTTGTCATTATCTTCCGAATAACAGGAATATCTTCACTTATATCAGTTTAAATCACTTTTCATGTTTTGTAACAGATGAAAAACCATAATTTCTTTAACTGTTTTTGCTCCCACTTAAGGACTGCTAGTGATACGAAATCTGTCTATTTGCTAGAGTGTTTCTCGTTCACAACTGGATACAAACCTCAGACCCATGTAATCTTATGAAACTGCTCAGTTGTAATGTCCAGAAAGCGTTTTGGGCATTAGTGTAACTCTCCCTACTGACTGATATGAGGATATTTTCCTACCATTCACCTGCTTGACCCATGGACTAGTCACTAGAACATTACCGGCTCTGAGAATCATGCGTCCTCCCACACTGCCTCATCTTGATTATAGCTTCAGCAAGTCTGTTGAGCAGTTTCTCGGTGTCACTGAGGTTCTCAGGAGCCTGAAAATGTAAGTTATTCTCGTAGTTACTCTTCACGTTAGGTAGTCTTTAGATGATTCATCCTCGAAAAGTTTTCAAAAGCCTATGTTGTCCTTAATAAGGCCAGCCTCACACACACACACACACACACACACCGCCTTATCGTCAGCGGAGATCATTGGTTAGATGTTATGATCCTTAATAAGTTGCGTCTGTAGTACCACACCTGTGCTACCTGGTTTGGTCTCGTTAGTTCGGTCTACAAACACCAGGTGTCTCCCGCTAACCCATCATTGTTCATGTACATCATGTTCAGCCCAACCCCAGCACAGGTACCTGTGTCCTGCTGCTGCTGCTAGTGAGGCTTATCTGCACTCTATAGTCTCTTATGCCTCTGTTGCCCCATACGATGGGTTGACACAGGAGACCCAGGCGGTGGAAGGGGCAGGAGATCCAGGCGGTGAAAGGGACAGGAGACCCATGGCGGTGGAAAGGGCAGGAGACCCAGGCGGTGAAAGGGGCAGGAGATCCAGGAGGTGGAAGGGGCAGGAGACCCATGGCGGTGGAAGGGGCAGGAGACCCAGGCGGTGAAAGGGGCAGGAGACCCCAGGCGGTAGGAGGGGCAGGAGACCCCAGGCGGTAGAAGGGGCAGGAGACGTAGGTGGTAGTAGTTCCTCCTATGGTCGCGTTGCTCCGGCAGACACGCGCAACAGACAGCAGCAGCAGCAGCAGCAGCAGCAGCAGCAGCAGCAGCAGCAGCAGCAGCAGCAGCAGCCTGGACAGCCTCTAAACTGTTTACTTCAGGTCTGCAAATATTAGCGCAAAGGTTGTCTCGTATCTCCACGAGATGGAATACTCGGGTCTCGCGTCCTCGTTTGTAACCCTTATCCGGGCCTCACCTGTACCTTGTTTGTCACAGGATACACTACTCATTATAGTGAGGTGGTCTGGGGAGTGAGGTATGGCAGTGGTGGCGAGGGTCAACTCTGCTCCTCAGATCACACATCCTGTACTTCGTGTTGTGCTGGGGCGCTTCGTGAATACCTGCAGATTGCGAGGAATGAGAGGCTATCTGAAATGCTGTACCAGATGATACAGTCTGCAGGATGATACAGTCTGCAGGATGAGACAGTCTGCAGGATGATACAGTCTGCAGGATGACTGTATCGAATATTAAAGAGGCGAGCAATTAGGGCAGTGCAGCCAGTATACCTTGAGACGACCTGAGGAACCTGAGTGTACCTCTGACGTCTGAGTAAGGAAGTGAATAATGAGTCGTGACGGCTGAGTGAGGAAGTGAATAATGAGTCGTGACGGCTGAGTGAGGAAGTGAATAATGAGTCGTGACGGCTGAGTGAGGAAGTGAATAATGAGTCGTGACGGCTGAGTGAGGAAGTGAATGCCTGGCCTGAATTCTGAAGTATTGCCAGTGAGATGTCGGGGGTATATCCAGGTGTGTACTGGGGCCACCGCTAGCAGGAACTAACACATTGGTCCGTCTCTTATCATCAAGTCTTAGGAACACATCTTGACGATGGTCTGCGTCCGAGCAGCCGCCAACCGTGAGTCAGGTACGGCAACCAAGTAAACCAAACGTGTGGGTAGAGTGGGTGGACCAGGTAAACCAAACGTGTGGGTAGAGTGGGTGGACCAAGTAAACCTAACGTGTGGGTAGAGTGGGTTGACCAGGTGAACCAATAGTGTGGGTAGAGTGGGTGGACCAAGTAAACCTAACGTGTGGGTAGAGTGGGTGGACCAAGTAAACCTAACGTGTGGGTAGAGTGGGTGGACCAAGTAAACCTAACGTGTGGGTAGAGTGGGTGGACCAAGTAAACCTAACGTGTGGGTAGAGTGGGTGGACCAAGTAAACCAAACGTGTGGGTAGAGTGGGTGGACCAGGTAAACCTAACGTGTATGTGGAGTGTCTGGACATGTGTGTAAACTAGTGATGTCATAACCAGGTCTGCCACGCTCCGGTAGCCGCCCACAGGGAGAGAGATGACTTACCTTTGACGAAATTTTGCTAAATGACAGGGCCAACGCGTAGCGCCCACCGCAGGAACATACGGTTACGATGAAGAAGTCGTGTGAGTTACGTTGTGTCAAGTGTTGGGTGTGTGAGACTGTATGTTTGTGGAGTGAATGCCAGCAGCCCACGTGTGGGTGAGGCGCAGAGAGATAAGACAACTACCTGGGGTCCAAGGAGTGACGCTTGACAGCCTCTAAAGTAGAGAGAGAGAGAGAGAGAGAGAGAGAGAGAGAGAGAGAGAGAGAGAGAGAGAGAGAGAGAGAGAGAGAGATGACTTAGTTGATCTGGACGACCGGATGAATGTGGGACTTGATCAACCTGACAGACCTGGCGGACCTGGGACCTTAGCAAAGCTTGGGGGCTTGGTTGACCTGGGACCTTAGCAAAGCTTGGGGGCTTGGTTGACCTGGGACCTTAGTAATGCTAGGGGGCTTGGTTGACCTGGGACCTTAGCAAAGCTTGGGGGCTTGGTTGACCTGGGACCTTAGCAAAGCTACGGGGCTTGGTTGACCTGGGACCTTGGAAAGGCAGGATGAACCTGACGGGCTTTGATGGACCTGTAGGACGTGTACGGAACCACCAGTGCAGCTGGTGATATCACTAGCAACAGACACCCACCCTGCACCGCTGGGTGGGTGTTGAAGCTGTGTGTGTGTGTCTGTGTGTGTGTGTGTGTGTGTGTGTGTGTGTGTGTCTGTGTGTGTGTGTGTGTGTGTGTGTGTGTGTGTGTGTGTGTGTGTCTGTGTGTGTGTGTCTGTGTGTGTGTGTGTCTGTGTGTGTGTGAGTGTGTGTGTGTGTGTGTGTGTGTGTCTGTGTGTGTGTCTGTGTGTGTGTGTGTGTGTGTGTGTGTGTCTGTGTGTGTGTCTGTGTGTGTGTCTGTGTGTGTGTGTGTCTGTGTGTGTGTGTGTGTGTGTGTGTGTGTGTGTATTTGGGGAAACCCAAGCCTCCCCAGCCGAGGGGATGCTGAGCCACAGGATGTCACGTCCCCAGGACTCATCCTGAAAGGGTGGTCCAGGGTCAGGGGCAGATTAAGGGGGTAGGGGGGGGGCAGAGGTAGAGGTCGTGGTCTTACCCCAGCTGGGGATGGCGGCCGACTCACTTTCTACTTACCAAAAAAATGACAGGGCAAGTCCACACAAAAACTGATTGAATCTGTAAATGTTCGAAGTAAAATGAACCGAAACAACACACACACAGACACACACACACACACACACACACACACACACACACACACACACATATATTGTATTGTATTGTATTGTATTGTTGACTGGTTGGTAAGGTTATTTAATGTATGTATGACTCATGGTGAGGTGCCTGAGGATTGGCGGAATGCGTGCATAGTGCCATTGTACAAAGGCAAAGGGGATAAGAGTGAGTGCTCAAATTACAGAGGTATAAGTTTGTTGAGCATTCCTGGTAAATTATATGGGAGGGTATTGATTGAGAGGGTGAAGGCATGTACAGAACATCAGATTGGGGAAGAGCAGTGTGGTTTCAGAAGTGGTAGAGGATGTGTGGATCAGGTGTTTGCTTTGAAGAATGTATGTGAGAAATACTTAGAAAAGCAAATGGATTTGTATGTAGCATTTATGGATCTGGAGAAGGCATATGATACAGTTGATAGAGATGCTCTGTGGAAGGTATTAAGAATATATGGTGTGGGAGGCAAGTTGTTAGAAGCAGTGAAAAGTTTTTATCGAGGATGTAAGGCATGTGTACGTGTAGGAAGAGAGGAAAGTGATTGCTTCTCAGTGAATGTAGGTTTGCGGCAGGGGTGTGTGATGTCTCCATGGTTGTTTAATTTGTTTATGGATGGGGTTGTTAGGGAGGTAAATGCAAGAGTCTTGGAAAGAGGGGCAAGTATGAAGTCTGTTGGGGATGAGAGAGCTTGGGAAGTGAGTCAGTTGTTGTTCGCTGATGATACAGCGCTGGTGGCGGATTCATGTGAGAAACTGCAGAAGCTGGTGACGGAGTTTGGTAAAGTGTGTGGAAGAAGAAAGTTAAGAGTAAATGTGAATAAGAGCAAGGTTATTAGGTACAGTAGGGTTGAGGGTCAAGTCAATTGGGAGGTGAGTTTGAATGGTGAAAAACTGGAGGAAGTGAAGTGTTTTAGATATCTGGGAGTGGATCTGTCAGCGGATGGAACCATGGAAGCGGAAGTGGATCATAGGGTGGGGGAGGGGGCGAAAATTTTGGGAGCCTTGAAAAATGTGTGGAAGTCGAGAACATTATCCGGAAAGCAAAAATGGGTATGTTTGAAGGAATAGTAGTTCCAACAATGTTGTATGGTTGCGAGGCGTGGGCTATGGATAGAGTTGTGCGCAGGAGGATGGATGTGCTGGAAATGAGATGTCTGAGGACAATGTGTGGTGTGAGGTGGTTTGATCGAGTAAGTAACGTAAGGGTAAGAGAGATGTGTGGAAATAAAAAGAGCGTGGTTGAGAGAGCAGAAGAGGGTGTTTTGAAATGGTTTGGGCACATGGAGAGAATGAGTGAGGAAAGATTGACCAAGAGGATATATGTGTCGGAGGTGGAGGGAACGAGGAGAAGAGGGAGACCAAATTGGAGGTGGAAAGATGGAGTGAAAAGGATTTTGTGTGATCGGGGCCTGAACATGCAGGAGGGTGAAAGGAGGGCAAGGAATAGAGTGAATTGGAGCGATGTGGTATACAGGGGTTGACGTGCTGTCAGTGGATTGAATCAAGGCATGTGAAGCGTCCGGGGTAAACCATGGAAAGCTGTGTAGGTATGTATATTTCCGTGTGTGGACGTGTGTATGTACATGTGTATTGGGGGGGTTGGGCCATTTCTTTCGTCTGTTTCCTTGCGCTACCTCGCAAACGCGGGAGACAGCGACAAAGTATAAAAAAAAAAAAAAAAAATATATATATATATATATTCCTATGAGTTCACGGGGAAAATGAAACACGAAAAGTTCCCAAGTGCACTTTCGTGTAATAATCACATCATCAGGGGAGACACAAGAGAGAAATATAACAGTCAGTTGATATACATCGAAGAGACGAAGCTAGGACGCCATTTGGTAAACATGTGATTATCCAAAACATACAACGAGCGTTCATAAACTTATCATTTTACAAATCTTATCGACAATAAAGTTATCTAATTTGTATAGACCATCACTAATATTAAGATTATAATTCTTTGTGTATTTAATAATAGAAGATTCAATGAAATTTCTCTTGGTAATAGAGTTAGAGTTAATAACTGAGATGGCGTTACTCCAGTCAATACAATGATCATATTTTTTAACATGATTAAACAAGGCATTTGATTCTTGCCCCGTTCTTATACTATATTTATGTTGCTTAAGTCTAACAGAAAGATCCTTACCAGTCTGACCAACATAAAATTTATCACAGTTTCCACAAGGAACTTTATAGATGCATCCAAGAGAATTTTCTGGTGAATTCCTGATTAAGATATTCTTTATTGTATAATTGTTGCTAAAGGCAACATCTACATTAAAGGATTTAAGCAACATGGGAAGCAAAGTGAAATTATTATCAAAAGGGAGAACTAAAAGATTCTTGGTGTCAATGGGAGGTTTGGGCTCAACTCTATAAAATGATTCCTTTGCTAACTTAAGGGATTTATCAATGAAAGATCTAGGGTACTTTAACATAGATCCAATAGAATATATCTTCTCAAACTGATCCTCAATAAACTCTGGACTGCAAATACGTAATGCCCTAAGGAACATAGATTGAAATTATGATAACTTAACTCTGTCATGTTGAGATGAGTAATGATGGATATATGAGCATACATTGGTGGTTTTTCTGTATATGCTAAACTTAAACTTGTTTCCTTGTCTATGGATCATGCAATCTAAAAATGGTAACATACCATTACTTTCATTTTCTACAGTAAATTTGATGGAAGATACTAAATTGTTAAGTAAGGGGAGAAATATTTGTAAATTTTCATTTGTTGGCCAAACACAAAGAACATCATCTACATACCTAAACCAAATTGCATTAGAATGTAAGATATCCTTTAGTAATTTTGTTTCAAAAAATTTCATATAAAGATTACATAGTACAGGTGAAAGAGGGTTACCCATTGCCATACCAAATTTTTGAGCATAATAATCTCCATTAAATTGAAATACACAGTCTTTTATACACAATTTTATCAGTTCAATGAAATTAGACTTTGAAACAGGTAAATGAATATCATCCAAGACATCAAATGAATATTCTAAAAGGTCATCAACTGGAACTTTAGTGAAAAGTGAGGAAACATCAAAGCTAACTAGTTTGAAATCAAAATTAACATTGAAATTGTTTAGCTCGTTGGCTAAATTTACATTGTTCATTATATTAGAATTTGATACCTTACCCACTAAAGGGCTTAATAAAGAAACTAAACATTTTGACAATTTATATGTGATGAAGCCTACTGAACTCACTATAGGTCTTGCTGGAAAATTCTCTTCATGTGTTTTGATAAGTCCATACATATATGGCAATGAAGGGGACAAAGGTGACAAACTTTTGATAAGAGAAATGTTACCTTTCAACAACAACTTTATTTCATACCTAAACTTATCCCAAGTCATCTTAGACCTCTTTTCCCTGTGCCTGGTGATGCCTTAGATTATATCATCCTCGACAACCTCACTTACATACATCATTTGCACCCAGCCATCTCCTCACCTCTTCGTGTCTTTACCAGGTAGGAGGACACACCACTGCTATGCTCAGTATCTGGCTCACCAACAGAACACCTGCTCAGCCTCCATACACCTCAGATCTGCGTCCGATTTCGTGAGTGTCATTATCCGTGACCAACTTTCAGCTCTTGGCCTGAGGCGTCAGGTGATCGGATGGACCAGATGGTAACCTTATCAGAGTGTCATTTCTAAGGTCATATTCAGTGGCATCCTCAGCGAATCGCTTCCTTTATCCTTTTGCTCCTGGGACACCATAGAGACGCTTTCTTGGTCCAGTACATTACAGTGCATGGATGAATGATCAACCTTGATATGATGATCCTATACTGTGCTATGTTGATGTCATCTTACCTTAGTGATCCAAGAAGTAATGTAGAATCTGACCTCAAAGCGACTCCCTGGTCGCGCACAACTTCGCCATGTCTCGCAGGCAAGATAACTGATACATGGACCGACAATGCTGGGAGCTTTTAGCTGTTGTCATGTCATCCGTCAGTGGTTGACCTACAGCTTCATTGATGGTAGTGTTCAAGACTGATCTGTGAGATTCATCTAAGGCTGTCCTGTGTCGACGAGTCATTAACATGGGAGCTAAACTTACCCGTCCCACAGTCCCTGACTTTTAGTGTTGGCCTTCCTGCATGGAATATCCCGCTACCCTCCACCAGGCTATCGCAGATGCCTCACCCTTGATCAACACAAGCTATGATCACTACGGGATCTGCTACCCACAGATACTGTGACACTGTCTGAAACCCCGACACAGCAGACCCCTGCAAACTGGGTATATATCTTAACACCTTAATCAGCAAGCTCCTCATGTCCACCCACTGTGAACTCTGTAGTATTCTCATGGCACTAAGATATGTTATCCAACCATGAGCTCATGCTGTCATGCTCTCTCTCTCTCTCTCTCTCTCTCTCTCTCTCTCTCTCTCTCTCTCTCTCTCTCTCTCTCTCTCTCTCTCTCTCCAAACCACCTCTTGCAACACTTTGCAGAGGGAGCGCCCTGCACGAACCTGTTCCTTCCATCATAAATCATTGAGGCCCATGACAATGGCCCACATATCCAATGTCTACGACTACCTTCACGTGTCGAACATGACTGTCATGACCAAGTCGATAACCTTCCTGGTAATGCCTTTCCATTCCCAGGTCCATACACCAGATATGGTCTAACTAAAACCATGGTCCGCATCGTTCTCATCATATGGTTCGCGAGGACTTAGGTCTCATAAGAGATTCTGAAAGACCTTGTTAGCTGCCGTAATGGATATGATCATCGTTAAAAGTTTAAGGAACATCAATATGGAATGTGCAGGACCTGCACCAGACGATATGATATCGTAACAGCCAGACTACACCTGGGGTGGGGAACATGTGGCAGGTCACGAGAAACTATGAACCTGAATATTCTCAGTATGAGTTGGTTCTGCACCTGATCGACACGTTTAAACATTACATAATCAAATGTACTAACATCGATTATTTCAGACCTAAAGACCAATTATTGCCAGAACTATATGATTAATTCACGAATAGTGATATCGCTGAGGATTTTCTTACAATGAATCCAAAATCTGCCATACCCTGACCTACACAGGCATCATGTACATATGGATGTATCTGTGTGTCAATACATTCTACTACCTCCCTCTGCACTATATACCAACACCACTAACGGTGATTCCAGCCTTTTCTGATGAGATGTGAACCTTCTGGGTACCAGAGCACACGTGGGCTCTTCTGTCACCTATTTATGTTAATGTACTGACCCACTGTACGCTCTGTTTTCTTTTCTTTTTATTTACGTTGGAGGCTCCAGTCACGAACAGAAGTCCACAACAAGGCCAGACCTTCATCGACAAATAGAAAGGCAAATGAAAGAGAAAAAAAAGTTACAAGGGAAAGTATTCACGAATTTTGGAAGTAAAAAAAATGTCTTTTAAAACGTGCCAGGTCATAGTTATTGGGAAAGACATGAGGGGGCAGAGAGTTCCAAAGATTTGAGGTGTATGGAAAGAGGCAGTCATCAAAACGGTCCACCCTTGTGTTGCCATGAGCCACACAGTGACCATGTGACGCAGCAGCTTACTTAATTCTCGTGTCCAGCCTATTTCTCATCCCATCATCCCACACAGCGGTCAGGAGAATGGGGGAGGTAGGAGATGATTTATTCTAGATCACTGAGAATGGAGAACGTAAGGGCTTCAATCACTGCACCATCTGCATGGGAGAAATTCAACCATTCCCTATGGTGAACGCTGAAAACCCCCAAAGTAGAGAGATTTCATATATTCTATCACAATATTGTCTATGATCTTTTTGAACGTGTACTGAATGTCCCATGTCATATGACCATCAAAATCACATTATATTCTGTAAAATAAGCACCATGTATCTAATTTAACCTAAAACTCCCCTTGAACTTCTGTACATTGTACGCTGTACACCCAATGTAATGTTGATTTCACTTCACATAGTAATGTTTGTACTTGCAGCCAACCAAACCCCCTCCCCTTGTGACACTCTTATCCCATGTACTGTACCCACTGTACGCTCAGTACTTCCCTCCACCTACCCCTGGACATGTACTTACTTCCATAACATCATTGAAATGATCTTTCCAGTATAGTGAAATGATATAAACTTTAGAATTCGAGATTCAGTTCAAACTTTCCCTGACCCACAACTCTTTTCTAACTTGATCTTTTTATTGGCAGCTAAACTTACGGGTTTCCTCAGGTCCTTCGTTGTTTGTTTGTTAGTGTGTGTGTGTGTGTGTGTGTGTGTGTGTGTGTGTGTGTATTGTACAGATAACGTGAACCTATCAACATTCAAGGCTGGCCTGGCCTCATTTTGTCCTTCCGTGTGTACATTAACTTGTTGAAGAAAGTGTACAGCCCTGAGAGAGAGAGAGAGAGAGAGAGAGAGAGAGAGAGAGAGAGAGAGAGAGAGAGAGAGAGAGAGAGAGAGAGAGAGAGAGACCCACTAGCCAATACTGGCTCTCGCTGGCCGCCTCCCGGACCCGTCGCCAGGCAACAAAACACTACTCACGTGCCCTACTGTTTGCCTCCTGCCGTACGACCTACTGACGTACCACCACCAGCCTGTAAGTACCACCACCCGCCAGTAAGTACCACCACCAGCCTAAAAGTACCACCACCCACCAGTAAGTACCACCACCAGCCTGTAAGTACCATCCCTAGCCTGTAAGTACCACCACCCGCCAGTAAGTACCACCACCAGCCTGTAAGTACCATCCCTAGCCTGTAAGTACCACCACCCGCCAGTAAGTACCACCACCAGCCTGTAAGTACCACACCAGCCTGTAAGTACCACCACCAGCCTGTAAGTACCACCACCCGCCAGTAAGTACCACCACCAGCCTGTAAGTACCACCACCAGCCTGTAAGTACCACCACCAGCCTGTAAGTACCACCACCAGCCTGTAAGTACCACCACCCGCCAGTAAGTACCACCACCAGCCTGTAAGTACCACCACCAGCCTGTAAGTACCACCACCCGCCAGTAAGTACCACCACCAGCCTGTAAGTACCACCACCAGCCTGTAAGTACCACCACCAGCCTGTAAGTACCACCACCAGCCTGTAAGTACCACCACCCGCCAGTAAGTACCACCACCAGCCTGTAAGTACCACCACCAGCCTGTAAGTACCACCACCCGCCAGTAAGTACCACCACCAGCCTGTAAATACCACCACCAGCCTGTAAGTACCACCACCAGCCTGTAAGTACCACCATCCGCCAGTAAGTACCACCACCAGCCTGTAAATACCACCACCAGCCTGTAAGTACCACCACCAGCCTGTAAGTACCACCACCAGCCTGTAAGTACCACCACCCGTCAGTAAGTACCACCACCAGCCTGTAAGTACCACCACCCGCCTGTAAGTACCACCACCAGCCTGTAAGTACCACCACCAGCCAGTAAGTACCACCACCAGCCTGTAAGTACCACCACCCGTCAGTAAGTACTGGCATCAGTCAGTACAGATACCATAACTAGCCAGTAAGTACCACGACCAGCCAGTGAAAAACCATATTAGCCCTGGGTACCATTACCTACCAGTAGGAAGACCATTCAGTAAGTACCAGTACCAACCAACCAGTATAAACACCAGCCGGTAAGTACCAGTACCAACCAGTCAGTATGAAGTCCAACCAGTAAGTACCGGTACCAACCAGTATAAACTCTGTCCAGGTACGTGGGGGCACCTGACACATCAGCAGCAGCCCGGCGGTAAGTACCCGTGGGAAGTAGTACTCCCCTACGGTCACTGACGAGAAGGAAAGTATCGGAACAACATTACTGGTCATTGATTTCGTCAAGTGACTGTATGCCTTGAGTGATGAGGTATGCCAAGCCTTGAGTGCTGCTCCCGCCCCTCCACACTCCAGGCCCGGTCCACACCCTACGTTCCAGGAAGACTTTAAGCACACAGTTCCTCAGGCAGTGTCCACCCAGGGTGTTCCGTGGGCGACCCAGGTTCACGGCGCTCATGGAAAGGCTGGGAAACAGATAAGAAGTTGCACCATGCAGTCTGCAGAGGATACACTGCATTGGGAATTCTATAAGAAAGTTTGTGTGGGAATATTACCCTACTTTATGTTTAACTGAGATACCCTGTAATGGTTGCTCAGATAGAAATGAACAGGTTAAGTATTGTGAGTATTCACTTTTTACTTATCGAACAGGCTTATTTACTCACAATCATTATCATCGACGTATCTATCATATTGTGATTTAAAGGTACTAGAGTACTGGTATTGATTATATCTGGCGCCAGTTTATTCTACGACTGGAAACAAAAAAATGGTCCATGTTAGCATTACAGCATCTTACTTGTACTAACGTGTTGTTATTTCTGGAGGTTGACTCTGTGTAATGTGAAGAGATTGTCGTGTGATATGTCTCAAAATCAATGATCATGTTGAAACCTTCTCTTAGATTACCTCGGAGGTTATGTATAAGTTTTAATGTCAAAGAATTTGTACTGTGCAGGGAGGGAGATCTACACTCGTGGGGCCCCAGCTCTTAAACTTGCTTTACTATCATACAATTTTTCCAATATTTCTTTCCTCTCCACATTTACAGTCTCAGCGATTTATTTCATTCACTTACATCCACTACTGTTCCATTCGCTTACAACCACTACTGTTATATTCACTTACAACCACTACTGTTACGTTCACTTACAACACTACTGTTACATTCACTTACAACCAGTACTGTTACATTCACTTACAACCAGTACTGTTACATTCACTTACAACCAGTACTGTTACATTCACTTACAACCACTACTGTTACATTCACTTACAACCAGTACTGTTACATTCACTTACAACCACTACTGTTACATTCACTTACAACCACTACTGTTATATTCACTTACAACCACTACTGTTACGTTCACTTACAACACTACTGTTACATTCACTTACAACCAGTACTGTTACATTCACTTACAACCACTACTGTTACATTCACTTACAACCAGTACTGTTACATTCACTTACAACCACTACTGTTACATTCACTTACAACCACTACTGTTATATTCACTTACAACCACTACTGTTACGTTCACTTACAACCAGTACTGTTACATTCACTTACAACCAGTACTGTTACATTCACTTACAACCACTACTGTTACGTTCACTTACAACCAGTACTGTTACATTCACTTACAACCAGTACTGTTACGTTCACTTACAACCACTACTGTTACATTCACTTACAACCAGTACTGTTACATTCGCTTACAACCACTACTGTTACATTCACTTACAACCAGTACTGTTACATTCGCTTACAACCACTACTGTTATAATCACTTACAACCACTACTGTTACATTCGCTTACAACCACTACTGTTACGTTCACTTACAACACTACTGTTACATTCACTTACAACCAGTACTGTTACATTCACTTACAACCACTACTGTTATAATCACTTACAACCACTACTGTTACATTCGCTTACAACCACTACTGTTACATTCACTTACAACCACTACTGTTACATTCACTTACAACACTACTGTTACATTCACTTACAACCACTACTGTTACATTCACTTACAACACTACTGTTACATTCACTTACAACCAGTACTGTTACATTCACTCACTACCACTACTGTTACATTCACTCACTACCACTACTGTTACATTCACTCATTACCACTACTGTTACATTCACTCACTACCACTACTGTTACATTCACTCATTACCACTACTGTTACATTCACTCACTACCACCACTGTTACATTCACTCACTACCACTACTGTTACATTCACTCATTACCACTACTGTTACATTCACTCATTACCACTACTGTTACATTCACTCACTACCACTACTGTTACATTCACTCACTACCACTACTGTTACATTCACTCACTACCACTGCTGTTACATTCACTCATTACCACTACTGTTACATTCACTCACTACCACTACTGTTACATTCACTCACTACCACTACTGTTACATTCACTCACTGCTACTGAAACGTTTCTCGTTATATTTCATGTTGTGGCCTCTGGTTGTTCTTTCCACGCATCTTTCGAATTGTTCACTGTCTACACCATCAAGATGCTTTAACAACTTAAAGATTGTGATCAGGTTACCCTTTACTTCTCTTTCTTCCATGGTGGACAAATTTAGTGTTCCAGCCTTTCCCAGAAACTTAGCTATCCTAATTCTGCTACATCTTCGGTTGTCATCTTTAGGACCTTTTCTAGTTTTTTCTTTTGCTTCTTTAGTTGCAATAATCAAAACTGAGGATAATATGTAAGAGTTGCTATGATATAGGTTGTGAACAGCTTGATGAACATTTCTTTATTCACACACTTGAACGCATTTCTAACATTCAGCAACAGACAGTTCGTCTCCTTTACTCTTCTCCTGAGATAGGTAAAGGTCAAGTCTCTCTCACACTCAGATTTCTGAGGCTTGTTTCCTCCGAGACAATATTCTTATCGAGGTTTTCTATCTGTCTCTCATCCTCAATACTTTACACTTACTCGACTTGAATTTCATCAACAATGTACCATGCCAGCTTAGAATAGCCTAAGTCTCTCAGACAATGTAATTATTCTCTCTTTTCACGTCGTACATGACCTTGGCTTTATTTGTAAACATTTGCAAGGTGGAGTTCAATCATTCTGGTGAGTCATTCACATAGATCAAGAAGAGCAATGGTCCCAGAACAGAACCCTGGGGCACTCCACTGGTCACCTCAACTCCTTTCGAGGAAACTCCGCTAACATGCGTCTTTTGTTCTCTGACGCTAAGGTCTGTCCACCGCACCAGTTCTCCACAAAAGTCTTGCCTGTAAATCCAGCCACTTTACCAGCTTTCTATGAAAAACAGAGTCAAATGCTCTCTGACTGTCCAAATACAATGATGGATAAAAACTCGTGGGCAGACGTTTTACCTCGAATGAGGCAAAGTACTTTTTCTTCAACAGGATCATTAACATATGGAATGATGCACCAATTAGAAGAGTTAAAAAGCAGTACTAAAGATAAGTTTTAAGGACAGAGCTGATATTCTTTTTTTCAATCGACGACTGGCATTATCTGTATCTCCTTAACGATACGAAAGGTCTGGATGTCTTCTATTTCGGGAGATCTGTATATCTTTCTACTTCCACCACATTTATCTTTGAGTTTCTCTTCTCTTCCACCACCGTAAACAGCTTCGTTTGAATTCATATGTGTTCATTTGTGTCTGTCTAGAATGGAACTCACCAAGAGAACTTAAGAGCTTTGTTCCGCGTGACATTTTTTCTCTAGTGTTGTCTCTCACTATGGTAAATTTTCCTTTGCAGGAAGTCATCCATTTGCTCTCTGATTATTTCTGTGTATGTGTGTGTGTGTGTGTGTGTGTGTGTGTGTGTGTGTGTGTATGTGTGTGTGTATGTGTGTGTGTGTGTGTGTAATTATCAATGCGTGCTGTATAGGGAGGCCGTTCTATGCTCGTGGGGTCGCATCTCCTGAACTTTCCCCACTATCATACATCTTAAACTCCTGCACGTCGTCCACATTCATGATTTCATCATTCATGATATTCTATTCATCCTCCAATCTTATACCATGAAAGTACTTCTCTAGCAAATATCTTCCTTAATCGCTCGTTATGTCCTCTGGTTATTGTGTCATTTAAGTGGTCGAAGGACTATTGTTCATTGTAGGTCTTATCTGTTATTACTGTAACTATATCCACTGCTCGGGGAGGGAGGTTTACACTCATGGTGCCTCATCTCTTGAACTTTCCTACTACCATATAACTGTTCAAACTTCTGTCTGCTCTCTACACACAATTTCATCATTATTCCATTAATGTGCTACCATATATAGTACATTGTACATCTTTTCTAACACATTTCTTGCTGAGTTTCATGAAGTGTCTTCATCTTTAGTCCTCTTTCTTCTATGATGGGCAGATCTAACGCTTTTCCCATTCCATGCAATTCTGACAGTAACTCTGTTGTCTTCTTCTGGACCATCTTTTTTGGTTCGTTTTGCTTCCGTAAGCGCTCTGGCCACACTTGAGAAGTATACTATATTCTTTGCCTAATGTGGGATGTAAACAGCTTGCTGAATATTTTCGCGATACATTTACTTGAATGCTAATATAATATTTGTCAACAGACAATTTGTCTTCATTGCTATTCTCTTAAAGTGGGTTTCTGGCGAGAGGCTGGGGAAGATGCCAACTCTCAAGACTTTCTCACACACTGATTCTTGCAGTTTATTTCCAGTCACATGATTCTCATATCGATGCTTTCTTTCACTGTGTCTTATTCCCATTAGTCGGGTTGAGTTTCATCAAATATATATCACTTTCCTCTTTGGCATGATTTCGCAAACATATTCAAGTAGGACTCTTACCTCTGTGGAAGTCGTCTATATAGATCAAGAATAGCAATGTTCCCAGACCAGACTCCTGCTACATGCCATTGTTGACATCAGTTTACTTCGAGAAATTTTTCCTGACATGCGTCAAATTGCTCCCATCCACTATGATAACCTTCCATAATATGCAGATGTGAACCTCATATAGATCCCGCTTCGTTAACATCCTTCTCTTCGGTAAAGTTTCGAATGCTTTCTGGCAGCCAGATACAGACAATCCACTCAGTCTTCTCTTTTGTCTAAAAGCGCTCACTCTCTCGTAGAAATCTAAGATGTTGGTTCAGCATGACTCTCCTTCTTATGAACATGTTGCCTCTATCACTAAAAGAAATTTTCGTTTGAACAACAAGCCGTTAATGGGTCAAGATCCTCCAGTATTTCTGGTCTCTGAAAACCTCCTTCCCATTTCATCTCACTGATGTTAGGGCTATGATGTCTTCCTCTGCGAAAACACTTACGAAATTGTCATTCCTTTCTACCTGAATCCTTACAACATCCTCCATAACTCTTCCTTCTGAATCCCTTCACCTGATTAGCTGCTCTTTAATTGACAATTCACTTTTGATATTATTATGGGAAAGTTTCGAAAGATCCCTTGATCTGACCACAATATTATTTTCAAAGTTTCTCTTTTCTCCATTCTTATCCTGCTATATAGTGCACGTGTTCTTTAATACATTATAAAAACAGCTGACTGGAGCTCCACATCCATCTTCATCACGGCAAATGGCTAAGTTCTCGGTTTTTGACATCTCATTTTTGAACTCCTTCCTGTTTCTCAACCTTCCCGCTGTACATGAGGGTTAAGTCACCCATGTTCCCACTCCTTCATCATAAACTTAACAGAACCTTCCACCACAGCGACCTACCTCCCAGCACTGGCCTTCATTACTCAGTATATTTCACCGCAGAGACCAGCGAGTTCGGTATCCTTTCCACGATCATGTCTCCTCCTTGAGGCTTGGCTGAACTCTACCCTTTTACTTCGTCATTTATGAAATGATCAAACCGTAACATAACATGATCACTTTTTCCAGTTATTGTGTTGTGATGGATCATCTCAAAACCCATTAGTTATCGACGTCCATCACTCTCCTCCTTCATTTATCCACCTAATGTCGGTGTCACCCACTTTCCTGCTAAACCATCAGTGATGACGCTCCACCTCCATGCTTACGGTCATCAAATAAACCTCCTCCCCGTCATCAACCATACATCCTGTACATAAATGTAGACATTTTGAATCCTTACATCAGGTGAACAATAAACATTCCCAGTTGTTCTGTCTCTGACACAGTATATCATCATCTCTACAGCTTCACTTTATTTTCTATGTCACCATCTATCTGCGTCCCCAGGTCCTTCGTTCACCGTATCAGTCTTTATCCTCTGAATCTGTTCCACAGTCCCAGGACCCACTCCTGGGTCTCCTACCCGTTACTGTATGTGATGGTCTCTGTATTCCGTCTTACAGGAATTTCTTTCAGATTAACGAGGTCTAGGATATCCAATAAAGACATTTCTGACCCATTTTGCTTTTCAATCATTGGACCATCTTTCCCCTGGTCATATTTCTGCTGAATCCCCATCAGTAGATTTTCTTGTTTTTATCTGTATTCTCAATATTTTCATATACTGTGTGTGTGTGTGTGTGTGTGTGTGTGTGTGTGTGTGTGTGTGTGTGTGTGTGTGTGTGTGTGTGTGTGTGTTTATGGAAAATCACTGGATTTATAAACTAGCGGTTTTTATGATATACATTTCTGAATGTTTTCAAATCGTAAATACATATTTGCTTTACCTCAAAAAACTTGAGTGTCTCGTTGTAACACAATATGAAAGGTGTTCTACAGAGCACATGGGATACGGCAAGGCTGGACACATAGACGACACACCGTGGGAGGCTCGACCATACCTGGGGCTGCTTCTCTTGAGTATGAACCAACTGGTTGGATCTTTCTCTGTTAGTGCTGTTCTGCGGTGGGTGGGAGGCCAGCAGTGTGGGTGGTGTGGGTGGGTTTGGAGGCCAGCAGTGTGGGTGGTGTGGGAGGGAGGCCAGCAGTGTGGGTGGTGTAGGAAGGAGGGAGGCCAGTAGTGTGGGTGGGAGGGAGGATGGGAGGCCAGCAGGGTGGGTGGTGTGGGTGGGAGGGAGGCCAGTGGTGTGGGTGGGAGGGAGGCCAGTAGTGTGGGTGGGAGGGAGGCCAGCAGTAAGGATAACTCAACACTAGCTACACCCGCCCTACCTGCTGGTGCCATGAACATGAACATCGTTCATGACAAGGGCGCCACAAATAATAGTCTCGAACAACTCACTCCCAGAACACACTCGTTCAGTACAGTCAGAACAACTCACTCCCAGAACACACTCGTTCAGTACAGTCAGAACAACTCACTCCCAGAACACACTCGTTCAGTACAATCAGAACAACTCACTCCCAGAACACACTCGTTCAGTACAGTGAGAGGCAGCCGGACCAAACAAAATACAACAGAAATCAAAGTTAGCAGAAAAAGCAAGCATAAAAAGGTCATCCTAGTGGTGCGTGGAAGAATGAAACACCTGAACCTAACCATAGAAGGTAACGTGATGGCTCACGAGAAGAGCTGCAGAATCCTGGGTCACACTAACATAAAGTGGTTTGATAACATCGTATCAGCATGACACCCGCATCCCCGATCAAGATAAAGCAGCCAAGACCAGGCTGTAGAGATTCTGGCACCTTCCAGAGAACCAGAAATTACCCCTGGTCAAGACCATGATGATTCCTATCCTGACCTACACCAACCTTCCTCGCCTCCTAATGACGCATGATGAAGTCACGCAGGATACAGGATTTGGCTCAAAAATTCGACACAAATAAAAAGTACCCGCACACTGGAAACAGAGTAGAACAGTATGAACGATTCAAGATTAAACCTGTCTGTTCTTACTTAAGGGAAGCAGTCCATAAAGAACGGCAAAGACTTGGAAGACAACGATGATGCAAACTACAGACAAATCTGAGATCTGGACAACAGTACAAACATGGAACATCTCTGGGTTGCCTGGAAGCCTCAGGACGCTCAGGGAGGCGCCACTCATCCAGAGTTGTCCATAACGAACAAAGATTAGCTTAATGAATTTCCTTCACATGACCAAAACTACCACCAGTCTGCCGAGGGTATGTAAATAAGGCTTCAAAAACACGCTTACAGAAAACCACTCATATGCATAAAAGAACGAACTTACACCTGGACACACTGCACTCTACTCTTCCATTACAAACTATCCCTTTTCCTCTCCCACTTCCTCTTCCTCTCCTTTAACCATCCTACAATAAAGAGGAAGAAGGAAGGTGAGGATAGGGGAGAGGATGGGATAGGCCGGGGTAAGTGACGGTGATGACACGGGCATGTCAGGAGGGAGGGAGGGGAAGGCTATGGCCAGCCTTCAACATTCTCTACAAGTTTCCTGTGACCAGAGACGGACCTCCTGCCTCATCTCCACACACACACTCCCCGTCATCACACCCGCTCACCCCCACATCATGACTAACTTCATCCCCCTGGAAATTGGTTTAGCTAATCCATGAGGTCAGTGGAGCAGGTGAGGGGTGGTGGTCAAGTGGAAGACCTCCCGCCGCTGCCTATGTTCGGACGTGTCACGTACTCCATCCCCTGATCTCTAGTTCGCCTCCTCTGACGGCCGATGCTGACGCGCTCGGTAACACCAGACATTTATTTACGCTTTATATACAATATATGATTCGGAGGCGAGTCCAGGAATTCGGGAAAGGGAGGTAAGTACAAAATATGGTATACACGAGTCTTTCTGAAAGCAAGGATTCGGAATGTGAAGCCTGGAGAGGGAGGTGAGTCGAGAACAAGTTTCCCAGAAAGGTTCTACCGGAGAGTCATGAGGCGGGAGGTGGTAAATGTTGTGGGCGGCAGTGTTTGATAACATACACGTAACGCTGTGTACGTTGTAAAGTTTGTAATGGTATAGGTACGTACAGCAGCGGATACAAGCCTTGGAATACGCCTTATCGAAGTAGTATTGAAAACACTCGCTGAGTGTTGACACGGTTCGGTACAGTGTCGACCCAGTATGCACCGAGACCACAGGGGTCTGTCAGGACTTTTGTCCACACCTGGACATCGTGATTTTAAATCTTATGAAAAGTAATTTTTCATTTCAATTGTTTTAGGGTTTTCATATCAAATTACAGATGCACTATCCATGCACTTTGCTCATGGTCACAGTGTGCGATACAGTAAGGCTCTGGGGTCTTGATGTTACTATATGGTACTTACGTCACCAGTGTAACGTGTCATTTGTTTCAGGTCAAATATTTTCAGAAGATCAATATTCTTTGTTTTTATTCACAGATGATAACCATATGGTCGTAATGTGTCCAGCGTTAATCAGTCTATTCACACTCCTCTTGTGCACACTACAGTACCTGGACGCGGAGTACGTTTGATTTTACCAAGTGTGCAGGTAAAGTGTACAGCATGACTGGCGCCACTCCTTATGTATCAAAGTTGTCACCAGCCAACACTGGTGGTTGGAGGCTAGGGTCTCTTCTGCCCACCAGGATATACTACCTTGCCTCTATGAGCCTAACGATGGGTAAGGCTCACGCTAGCTTCCACCTGCAGCTTCTTGTCTCGCCTGATGGGAAGAGCAGAGTGTTAAGCGCTATGGCGTCCCAAGCGATAATTTGATGTGTTAATGATTTTATCCCAGGGGACAGGAGGGATGTTTACTGCTCACGTATCTCCTGCGCGTCGTAGAATGCGACCAGTAGAGCCGGAGTGGGGGGCTGGAAATCTTCCCTTCCTGTCTTACTTTCCAAAATAAGGAATAGCGGGAAAGCCATATGAGGACTTTTTTTTCCCTCTAAGGTTCGGCCATCTGTTCTGGACGCTACCTCGCTCACGAGGGAAATAACGAACAAGCGTCGGAGAAAAGGAAGTGGTGGTCATCTTCCGTCTGCAGGCAGCCTCGAGCACCGACAGCGTGAGTTAGAGACGTCCTCTATCTTACGGTTGTCTTGGCGTCTCTTGCAAGTCCCGTCCCTCATAACTCATGTGAGTCTGTGTGCTGTGACGACCACAGCCGCGCTGCTATGTATACGGTGAGGCAACCGCTGTAGCTCCTGCTCCGCCACACATCAAGTCTTTCTCATCATGACCGTTACCGGTCTCCCTGGCGGCGTGTGTGTGACGGGTGGCTAAGGTTAGATCTTGGTGTGGGGCGATGGGCAGGAGGGGCGGTACAGGTGGGTGATGGACCGGCTGGTCCAGCTATCCCATCATCCTCACCCGTCCCGCCTATCCTGCCCGTCACCACACATCAGAGTTTACCCCAGGCTGTCCTCCTCGACGTATGTATCTATACCTGCGAGTTCGAGGAAGACATAACTGGGAGAGACGTGTCGACATCGCTGCAATTCGTCTCTCTCAGATCACAACGGCCGACTTCTCTGTGATGTTAACGTAATCTTTTGTTCTTATTCTTTGCCTCACCGAGCAGCCAGACCCTCACGGATGATACAAGAAAGGTTTAGATACTTTTTGCATGGTAAATATCCTGAATAATGGCGCATTTACTTCATGAAAACGATCGAAACAAAAATAAAACTTGTAATCCTTTAACGATTCCTCTCTCAAACCTCTATACGAGACGACGCTTCTACACTCATATTTACGCTTCGCGTTTTGCTCCTCGGTTTCAAGACGCACACCGAGCTGTGCTGGGGGAGTGCTGGCTGGGGTGACAGTGAGGGATGACGTCTGCCCATAGTCGTCCATCCTTCACCCATGCCAATGAAAACACATTTTGGTGACATTTCGAAGAAGGATATTGAGCCTACCTTCCCCTTGACAACACTGCGCTGGCTATGTGCTCTGGTAATTTCATAAATTTTTGTGTTGTTGTTATGAAGAAAATATTATCGATAAATCACTTTATAGCAAGAAAAGATTTATCACATGAGGTAAAACATAATGATAATGATCACTAATCACTATTTTGATGTAGTGAATATGAAAAATAGAATATGCGCAGTGGCAACTTACGTGACATTTAGGCCTTAGGCACGTTTTAGCGGGTTGTGCTAAAACGTCTACAATACTTGTGTACGTCATTATGGCGAGCGTAGCGGACGATATTCAACATTGAGCTGAATTTTTGTTCTTTGTCGTTATATGAATACCATTAAAACTCATAAGTTATGAATACATGCTTAAACTAACGCAACAAGTAATGTGAATTTTCATTATCAAAAGAAGCAAACAACAGAGGGGGGGGGGGGGGGGCTTGAGGAGACCGTAAACGGTGGTCCTGGTTGGGCAGGGGAGAGACCGGATGGGTCTTCACGAGGCCAGCCACACCAGGTGAAGGTCCTCATGAGGCCAGGCACACCAGGTGAAGGTCCTCACGAGGCCAGCCACACCAGGTGAAGGTCCTCACGAGGCCAGCCACACCAGGTGAGGGCACACGGACCATCCATGAGTGTACGGGGACCAGACAACCTGCATCCGCCTCCAGCAGCTGCCACAGACCCGGGGTACAGAGACAGACAGACAGAACACGAGCCAAACTGACGGACAGAACACGAGCTAGACAGACAGACAAAACACGAGCTAGACAGACAGACTCATGCCACATGTGAACCATGTACACCTCCAGTATACAGAAGCCATGTACACATCACAAGTACACACACACGCGCCTTAGACATGTAGGCGGGACACGTGAAGCAGCCATTACACTGACCTTGTATGTACATATAACTTACATAGTGAGATTATTTATGTATAACACGACATATGTTAACCTTCACCTACAAATGGGCCTCTGTGGTGTAGTGGTGGTTACCGTTCTTGACCTTGACACCGTTCACGGGCCGCACAAGGTCGAGCGTATAGGTTCGAATCCTGGCAGTCGGTCCACAGTCAACCCAGGTGTTCATCCACCCCGGAGGGTTGGTCGATAAAGTGGGTACTTGGCTTAGGATGATATATATATATATATATATATATATATATATATATATATATATATATATATATATATATATATATAAGAAATGAACAAAGCCTGATCCATAAACATACAGTTAATTTGTACAAATACAATGTCAGTATTACCAAATATCTATCATCACACGTACATGTAACCTATATATGAATTCTGCACATCCTTGTTGACCACATCTTGTCCCAACATATACACATGGCCTACATATTGACCCCACATGTGCATATAACCCACATACTGAACTATCAAGGACACATGGCCCACGTATTAACCCAACATGTACACAAGGCCCACATGTTGACCAAACACGTACACAGTAAGTTACATGTTGACTCAACTTGCACATACGGCCTATATGTAGACTAATCATGTATACATGACATACATACTGACCCAAAATATACACATGACCAACATATTGACCTAACATGTACTCGTAACTTACATACTGACCCAAAGATGTACACATGACCAACATGTTACCTAACATGTACACGTAACTCACATGTTCACACAGTATGTATACATGACTCATATTGACCCAGCATATACTAACGGTCGACACCTTGACCAAATACGAACACACGGTCAATATATCACTTTCACACATACAGTACAAAGTAATGAGACAACATTAATGATGATCTGAATGGCCGAAACTTTAAGCCACGAAAAATACCGAAGATATTAAAAACCAAGAAAAATATCAGATGTTATAGATTGTTAATGACCATATCTGTGGATATTTGGAATATCTATATAGTCATAGATATTCCGGATATTCAGAGATATGGTCATCAACGAGCTATAACAAGGACACTGCTTTCTGAATCAACAAGCATTACGTTCCAGTCTCCACCGTCCAAGGTCTTGACCAATATAACATCACAAACACCAGTCGTAGTTCCAGGGATGGCAGCTAATGCTACCTCACACTTGCATGACGCTCGGATTTAGGAAACACTTATACACATCCACACGTTCGATAACTGAAGAACACCTGTCGTATCTGACGATCTTAAAAAATTGATAATTCTTTGGTCATATATTTAAGAAGTGGGATGCAAACGTACCTTCAGAGGATATATATATATATATATATATATATATATATATATATATATATATATATATATATATATATCTATATATATATATATATATATATATATATATATACCTGGGATTCCAATGATTTTAGTAAGGTACCAAATTAATGACGGCTTGGTAAAACTGAATCACATGGTCCACGGCAGACTGGCTCACACACGGTAAACAACACCTGGTGTCGAAGGATGACAAGAAGGGTTCTACAAGGTTCAGTTTAGGTCTCATTCTTTTTATCATTCGTATCCATGACCGGGAGACGACCTGGCTATGTCCATGACCTGACCCTGATGGTGTGGCCAGAGGCATGACAATTGGACTACAGTGTAAACAAACGTACATTGATACATTATGACGGCAATATCAAACATTATAACAATGTTTGGTATGTTATTGTTAGGACCAGAAGATAAACGTCTTGGAGCTATATATATATATATATATATATATATATATATATATATATATATATATATATATATATATGGCCACGAAATAATCTGAATACCTAGCTCCTGTATATACCTAGCTGCTACAAATACCTAGATGCTACATATACTTAGCTGCTGAATATACCAAGCTGCTACTTCACCTAGCTGCTACATATACCTAGCTGCTGAATATACCAAGCTCCTACATATACCTAGCTGCTACATATACTTAGTTGCTGAATATACCAACCTGCTACATATACCTAGCTGCTATATATACCTAGCTGCTGAATATACTAAGGTACTACATAAACCAAGCTGCTACATAAACCAAGGTGCTGCATATACCTAGGTGCTACATATACCAAGCTGCGACATATACCTGGCTGCTGCGTATACTTAGCTGCTACCTATACCTAGCTGCTGAAAATGCCTAATGCTACATATACCTAGCTGCTGAACATGCCTAACTGCTACATATACCTAGCTGCTGAACATGCCTAACTGCTACATATACCTAGCTGCTAAATATAAAAGAGAAAAAAAAGATGTGTTTTCCCGCCAGAAATATGAACTACCAAACGACCCGTCAGTGTCAAACTTGCTTCAGTGTACACTGGCCACTGGGCCGCCCAACACCATCCCAGATGAACAACTGACGTCATGGTGGAGATCAAGCAGAGCTGCTTACGTTACTCCGGTCTGAACCTCACAAAGCAACACTCACACTCAATGTCAATTTCTCTAATAATGCAGATCTGATAAATGTTTCCAAATTACAAAACAATAACGATGATTACCTCACGTACGAACTGGACTACAGCGATCAGAAATGAAGTTATGAAGGTACAGGATGGAGATGTATGGAAAACGTGGACGAAATACAGGAATACAGGACTGTGAAAGGAATTACCACCGCGAGGCAAAGGCTGCCATTACATTCCAGTCACAGCTGAAAGAGTGGTTCAATGATAGTAATCATCAGAGCATAAACCTACTGGGGAATAACCGGTATAAGATGCAGGTATCTCTTGTTTACGAAGCACTGGAGACAGTCTGACATCCTGGTAGTGTACTCACAAGTCTGTAGGTGGATCACAACATGTAATCATCACATCCTGGACGTATGTTCTGCTAGTATACTCTCTCACTCATACATGCCAGTATACTCTCTCCATCATACATGCCAGTATACTCTCTCCATCATACATGCCAGTATACTCTCTCCATCATACATGCCAGTATACTCTCTCCATCATACATGCCAGTATACTCTCTCCATCATACATGCCAGTATACTCTCTCACTCATACATGCCAGTATACTCTCTCCATCATACATGCCAGTATACTCTCTCCATCATACATGCCAGTATACTCTCTCCATCATACATGCCAGTATACTCTCTCCATCATACATGCCAGTATACTCTCTCCATCATACATGCCAGTATACTCTCTCCATCATACATGCCAGTATACTCTCTCCATCATACATGCCAGTATACTCTCTCCATCATACATGCCAGTATACTCTCTCATCATACATGCCAGTATACTCTCTCATCATACATGCCAGTATACTCTCTCCATCATACATGCCAGTATACTCTCTCCATCATACATGCCAGTATACTCTCTCCATCATACATGCCAGTATACTCTCTCCATCATACATGCCAGTATGCTCTCTCCATCATACATGCCAGTATACTCTCTCCATCATACATGCCAGTATGCTCTCTCCATCATACATGCCAGTATACTCTCTCCATCATACATGCCAGTATACTCTCTCACTCATACATGCCAGTATACTCTCTCACTCATACATGCCAGTATGCTCTCTCCATCATACATGCCAGTATACTCTCTCCATCATACATGCCAGTATACTCTCTCCATCATACATGCCAGTATACTCTCTCCATCATACATGCCAGTATACTCTCTCCATCATACATGCCAGTATACTCTCTCACTCATACATGCCAGTATACTCTCTCCATCATACATGCCAGTATACTCTCTCCATCATACATGCCAGTATACTCTCTCCATCATACATGCCAGTATACTCTCTCCATCATACATGCCAGTATGCTCTCTCCATCATACATGCCAGTATACTCTCTCCATCATACATGCCAGTATGCTCTCTCCATCATACATGCCAGTATGCTCTCTCCATCATACATGCCAGTATACTCTCTCCATCATACATGCCAGTATACTCTCTCCATCATACATGCCAGTATACTCTCTCCATCATACATGCCAGTATACTCTCTCCATCATACATGCCAGTATACTCTCTCCATCATACATGCCAGTATACTCTCTCACTCATACATGCCAGTATACTCTCTCCATCATACATGCCAGTATACTCTCTCCATCATACATGCCAGTATACTCTCTCCATCATACATGCAAGTATACTCTCTCCATCATACATGCCAGTATACTCTCTCACTCATACATGCCAGTATACTCTCTCACTCATACATGCCAGTATACTCTCTCCATCATACATGCCAGTATACTCTCTCCATCATACATGCCAGTATACTCTCTCCATCATACATGCCAGTATACTCTCTCCATCATACATGCCAGTATGCCCTCTCAGTCATACATGGCAGTATACTCTCTCCATCATACATGCCAGTATACTCTCTCCATCATACATGCCAGTATACTCTCTCCATCATACATGCCAGTATACTCTCTCCATCATACATGCCAGTATGCTCTCTCCATCATACATGCCAGTATACTCTCTCCATCATACATGCCAGTATGCTCTCTCCATCATACATGCCAGTATACTCTCTCCATCATACATGCCAGTATGCTCTCTCCATCATACATGCCAGTATGCTCTCTCCATCATACATGCCAGTATACTCTCTCCATTATACATGCCAGTATACTCTCTCCATCATACATGCCAGTATACTCTCTCCATCATACATGCCAGTATACTCTCTCCATCATACATGCCAGTATGCCCTCTCAGTCATATATGGCAGTATACTCTCTCCATCATACATGCCAGTATGCTCTCTCCATCATACATGCCAGTATACTCTCTCCATCATACATGCCAGTATGCTCTCTCCATCATACATGCCAGTATACTCTCTCCATCATACATGCCAGTATGCTCTCTCCATCATACATGCCAGTATACTCTCTCCATCATACATGCCAGTATACTCTCTCACTCATACATGCCAGTATACTCTCTCCATCATACATGCCAGTATACTCTCTCCATCATACATGCCAGTATACTCTCTCCATCATACATGCCAGTATACTCTCTCCATCACTCATGTGTCGGAGGGAGTGGTGTGTGGGGGGGGAGGAGCCTTCTGCTTCACGCTCCTCCCGCCATCAACACAGACCGGGAATTCACGTTACCATTACACACCTCCAGCTGATAACCTTATCAAAGACCATCGTGTTATCTCTTATCTACCATTCCCATGTACGGTATACAACCCACATGTTGATCCAACACCCATACATAGCCTACATGTTGACCCAGTACACATCACCCACATCATTGACCCAACACGTACACATTACCCACAACCTGACCCGACATATATACCTAACCTACATAGTAATTGTGTGTGTAGATATGTACCTCTCTAACAAGTAGTGTTGCGTGTCGATCAGTGGTGATCTGGGTCACGCTAGCCACACCGTCACTCACGCTAGCCAGGACGTAGTGGTCTGAGGGTAGTGTGGTGGTCTGAGGGTAGTGTGGTGGTCTGAGGGTAGAATGGTGGTCTGAGGGTAGAATGGTGGTCTGAGTGTGGTGTGGTGGTCTGGGGATGGTGTGGTGGCCTGAAGGTAGTGTAATGGTCCTCGGGTAGTGTGTTGGTCTGAGGGTACGGTGGTGGTCTGGGGATAGTGTGGTGGTCTGAGGGTAGTGTAGTGGTCCTAGGGTAGTGTGTTGGTCTGGAGCTAGTGTTTTGGTCCGGAGGTAGCGCCAGAAACAGAAGAAAGGCCACACTCGCTCTAGCTGTCATGTGTAATGCACCGAAAACACAACTGCCTATTCACATCCAGTCCCCACAGACCTTTCCATGGTTTACCCTGGATGCGTCACATGCCCTGGTTCAGTTCACTAACACCATATCGAACCTTGCCATCTTTTCTTTTTTTTTTAACGTTGGAGGCTCCAGTCACGGTCAAAAGTCCACATCAACACTGGGCCTTAATTGTAATATAGAAAGGTTAATGATAAGGAAAAAAGGAAAACAGAAGGAAAGTAAACCAACACTGTGGCGTAGGGCAAGTGGATCAAGTTTTGAGGTTAGCCTGGGAGAGTTTGTAAGTCACATCACTTTTGACTAAATTCTGTCAAGTAAGGATGCAGGGCTAGACCCACGGTGCCCAGATGTAAGAGCAGAACTCCATACAAGGACGGATCAATCCCTTGTGTTAACGGAGCAACTGTTTGGAGGAAAAGAAATTTCGACATCTAAACAGGACACCCAGTTTCTTAAGGACAGACTTAGCTATTTCCTTCAGGCGGGATTTCCAAGATAGAGCGGATGTTACAATGATACCAAATATGTTTACTGAGTCAAGAAGTGGAATTACAAACCCGTTAAAAGAGAGAGGAAAGCTGTGAGGAATTTTCGATAGAGAGGTGGGCAGAAACTTGGTCTTGAAGGAATTAAACTAAACCAGATTTCGTCTAACCCTCTGAAGTATCACGTTCATGTCTGAACTTATTGAGGAAGCTGTGTCAAAACTAGCTAAAGATAGAGTGAAAGAAGGAGCAGAATTGAAGGATGTGGAGAAAGCAGTGTTGAGTCGTCAGTGTATGGGTGCATTTGGTTATTTGTGCTAGAAAGATAATAATGATAATCGTTGATGAAAAAGAAAAAAAAAGTGTAGAGGACAGGACAAAACCTTGAAGGACACCAATATGATAATGGAGAAAAGGGGGAAGGCTGATCCATCAACAACCGCGGAGATAGATCGCCAGGAGAGGAAGCTAGATATGAACGAGCAAAGTGAGGGAGGGAAGCCAAAAGAAGAAAGCATAGAGATGAGACCCCGATGCTACATCCTGTTAGAAGCCTTAGACTACACATGACTCCCCAAAATCTTTCACGGGTGATGACCAGACAACAGTGAAGTAGGAAAGAAGGTCATCAGTGGATCTCGCCTTCTGTAAGCCAAACTGTTGATCAGAGAGAAAACTGAGATTCAAGATGTCTGAGGATATGGAAGCTAAAGAGGGATTCAAAGACTTTGGAAATTGTAGATGTCAAAGCAACTAGACGATAGTTAGAGTGGTTAGAAGGGTCACCCATACCACGGATAGAATGTACCAATGCATGCTTCCAAGAAGAAGGAAAAGTTGTGGATTTCAAATGAAAATGGAACAGGCGAGCAAGCACAGGTCCATGTTCAGAGGAACACTCTTTCAGTACACGGGGATGGATGCTATCAGGACCATAAAACTTTCTTGTGTCTAGAGAGAGAAGCGATTATTGGACAGTTCGAAAAGAATTTTCAGGGAGGGACATAGGACTAGTAAGAGGAGCATCAAGGGGTGAAGGAATGTTAGTATCATCCAAAGTGGAGTTAGAAGAGAAATGGGAATCAAAGAGAGTTGCTTTGTCAACGGGAGAGACGGCTATAGTGACGTCTGAACGGAAAAATGAAAGAAAGGTAGAGCGACAGTTGTTAGCGATGTCCTTAGCTAAAGACCAGAAAGACCTAACAGTGGATGACGAGGAGAGGTTATGGCACTCCCTTTGAATAAACGAACGCTTTGCCTCATGGATAACGTACATGCAGTAATTACGGGCAGTGGTAAATGCTGAATGGGAGCCAGAGGAAGGAGAGTTTTTCCAAGCCCGATATGCCTTATCCCTTACATGAATGGCCTCAGAACAGAAGAGGTTGAACCATAGGTTGGAAGAAGAGGTCGTCTTGGAGGAGGAGGAGGGGATAAATGCTTCTATTCCCCTAACAATAACCTCTGCTATGTGTTTTGCGGAGACAGAAGCATCACCACATAAGAAACAGTGGTCTACCCAAGGAAAGTCAGAAAAGAATTTTCGTAAGTTATTCCAGTCAGTTTTGTTGAGGCGCCAGTATTTACGCTCAGAAGGAGCTGCTGGAGGGGAAGATGCCGCCAGACTAGATACATTTATGAGAGTGTGATCACATGAACCAAACGAGGGAGAGTGGTCATAACGGTCAGGAATATGGGTGGGATGGGAGGTAATTTGCGCTAGATCATTGAGAATGGAGAACGTGAGGGCTACAGTCCCCCCAACTCCCCAACCCCCATCACCTTCCTAATGGGTGGAATTCAATCACACATTGTGGTAAATGTTGAATTCCACTGAGTACATGATCTCGGCGTGCGGTTGAGATGCTACAGTCTCATGGCAGGAGTTGAGGTAGTCAAAGAAATGTATAACATTTGTGGAATCAGGAGAGCAATTGGCGAAGCAGGAAAACTGTGGTCGTTGGAAGACAGACCTTGAGCCACATAACGTCAAAGTTTGGGGACTCAAGGTTCTCGAGGCGTGTCACCGGTGTGTTGATGTTGGGATAAACACAAACACCACCTTTAATCCGGCATCATGAAGGGATATTATAGCTGGATATCATAATGTGGCTATACTGAGTATATCAGTACATCCAGAGGTGTTCCACATGATATCGGCGGCAAAACTAAGTATATGGTGGCAGTCAGCAGTGCTGGGCATGGACTGAAGAAGGGCGTTAATAACGACATTGAAGGAGATGGGGCTAAGGACACCACCCACCCTGACACCGAGCACAAATCATTACACCACCATGACCAGGGTCACCTGAGCGCCAGGTTGCGATTTAGAACGGAAGCCTCACTTCCTGGGTGCCAGTGGGCTATCCCTAACTTTGTGGTCCCGACAGAAGCGACACAATAACATCCTCGATCACAAAAAATAAAGTCTGTGATGAATAACATTTCCTGGTCACGGTGGTGTAGTGATGTGCGCTCATGAAAATCACTCAGGTGATACCAGGTTTCATCCCGAGTACATATCGGTTAAATAGTTTATATATATATATATATATATATATATATATATATATATATATATATATATATATATATATATATTCCTATATATATATATATATATTCCTATGAGTCCACGGGGAAAATGAAACACGAAAAGTTCCCAAGTGCACTTTCGTGTAATAATCACATCATCAGGGGAGACACAAGAGAGGAATATAACAGTCAGTTGATATACATCGACGAGACGAAGCTAGGACGTCATTTGGTTTACCAACTGACTGTTATATTCCTCTCTTGTGTCTCCCCTGATGATGTGATTATTACACGAAAGTGCACTTGGGAACTTTTCGTGTTTCATTTTCCCCGTGGACTCATAGGAATATCTTGATCACGCGCAAAATTGTGATCCTTTCCAATATATATATATATATATATATATATATATATATATATATATATATATATATATATATATATATATATATATATATATATATATATATATCCACGGGGAAATGAAACACGATAAGTCCCCAAGTGCACTTTTGTGTAATAATTACATCAGGGGAGATACAAGAAATAAATAAAACAGTCAGTTGATGTATAATGAAGAGACGTATCTAAGACGCGATTTGGTAAACGAGTGACTGTCCGAATGTAGGTCGGGTGCGCTCAAGTCTGGCAACAAGCGTATCGTAAATTCATGATATGAACAAGAAATGGAACTGTTTACAAATTTTATCAACAATAAAACTACCAATTTGTATAGACATTCACTAATATTAATGTTACAATTCTTTGTGTATTTGATGATAAAAGATTCAGTTATATATCTCGTGGTACAGGAGTTAGAAGTGATAACTGAGCTGGCATTACTCGTCAATACTGGAGTAATGCCATCTTAGTTATAAACTAACTACTGTACCATGAGATATATAACCGAATCTTCTATTATCAAACACGCAAAGAATTGTAGCAATATTAGTGAAGGTCTACACAAATTGGATAGCTTTATTGTAGATGAAATTATTGTGTTGATAATGATCAGAGCCAATGTAAACTTCGCCATCACAGTTATTCCCACACCTTGCCACAACGTTATGAACCTGACTACAGTAAAATCAGTGCATTCAGAGATGATTCTTACCAAACGTTACAAGATATGTGCAGACATTTTTTCCATAACGATAATGTGCTAATTCGGATACTTGAGAGGTATCATAACCTTCCCTACGGTAAATGGTTCATTTGTTATTTATCTTGATACGTAATCCGGTCATCATTGTTCAGTTGTTTTAAACTTCACTTACCATGTAAACTCCTGAATGATATATTCACTGGTGCCCAGTCCTTATTTACACTTGTTTCACTATGTAAGCTATAATGTATTTCTATCATTAAGGATCAGTCCCTCACCTTCTGCGCACTCTGTATCCTCTTTTGTGCCACCATCCACAGGATGGACAGGAGTGCACAGTAAACAGCTGATCCTGCGGCAAAACTTAGATCAGAATCAGTCGCTCACTCGAAATCTTATTTGCCCTCTATTTCAATCCCAGCACCTTCCTCTTGACTTCCAACTGCTTTCTCTTGAACATTTCCCAAGCACTTGCTTTCCCTCTCTGCACGTAACGCCTATACGTTTCTCCTCTCTCATACATCAGCAATTTCAATTTTTCACCACTCACTACCCTCTCTCATATGCCCTTCCCTTACCATCTGCATGCCACACACTTCTCCCGCACATGTAAGCATTGCTTCCCTATATACCTCCCATTCCTCGTCCACTCTCCTAACTTCGTTTACTTTCAACTTGTGCTGTTATTCAATCAGTCTCTCCTGATATCGTTCTCCACAAGCCTCTTCTCCTGGCTCACTCACTTTCTCCAACCTTTTCCCACCCATATAAGGTCCTCGTCTCCACAAGTCTCTGCAGACATTCATCCTCGCCTCCACCAAGAAATCATAAAACTGCTGGATATGAATGAGCTGAGAAGAATACTGGTGTACCCTTCTGTGCTCATTCACATCCAACAGTCTTTCTTCTACATGGTTATGAATCAGTAAATAATCTGATAATGCTCATTTACCATCTGCCTTTCCCATCCATGTATACATATGTATCCCTCTTCTGTTAAACCAGATATTTCCAATTACTTGTTATTTTCCAGCACACGACTCCACAAGTTGTTCAACAAATTTATTCACATTGGATATCCCGTGTTCCCAATAATACCTCTCAACCACCGCATCTCCTTCTCTCACATTCAGCTCAGCCGTCACCAATATATATCCCTCACATCAAGATTTCCGACAGCCTCACTCAGCTCCTGCCAAAACACTCGTCTCTCTACCTCACTCCTTTCGTCAACAGGTGTATATGCAATGTTCGTGTCAGGTCAACGTCAGGTGGTCTCCACCGTCACGACACCGGACCCACCAGGACGTCCCCACCGTCACAACACTAAGCCCACCGGGAAGTCCCCACCGTCACCACGACATACCTACCAGGAAGTCCCCACCGTCACCACGACATACCTACCAGGAAGTCCCCACCGTCATCACGACATACCTACCAGGAAGTCCCCACCGCCATCACGATTCACTGCCCACACAGGAAAGGGTTTACCTCGCGGGTTAAGACAGTAGTGACATGTCCTCAGGGTAACCACATATTGAAGGTCAACTACGAGTGGTGCTCGGCTGCGTCACCATCCTTCGTCCAGACCTGGTGATGGTCATCACACGGACGACGAATTCTCTTGGTGACCCTCTGTGGGGGTTAGCACCAGTCATGGATGATAGCCTGGTGACACCTGGTGGTGGCAGAAGTGATCACCGTTGGTATGGTGGTCACGTGAGCGCTGGTCGTGCAGCAAGGCATGCCACAAGGTGACACTGGGGCCACTGGTGTCACACTGCTAACCCTGATCCCACCCAGTATGTAGGATGACCCCACCCAGTATGTAGGATGACCCCACCCAGTATGTAGGATGACCCCACCCAGTATGTAGGATGACCCCACCCAGTATGTAGGATGACCCCACCCAGTATGTAGGATGACCCCACCCAGTATGTAGGATGACCCCACCCAGTATGCAGGATGACCCCACCCAGTATGTAGGATGACCCCACCCAGTATGTAGGATGACCCCACCCAGTATGTAGGATGACCCCACCCAGTATGTAGGATGACCCCACCCAGTATGTAGGATGACCCCACCCAGTATGTAGGATGACCCCACCCAGTATGCAGGATGACCCCACCCAGTATGTAGGATGACCCCACCCAGTATGTAGGATGACCCCACCCAGTATGTAGGATGACCCCACCCAGTATGCAGGATGACCCCACCCAGTATGTAGGATGACCCCACCCAGTATGTAGGATGACCCCACCCAGTATGCAGGATGACCCCACCCAGTATGCAGGATGACCCCACCCAGTATGCAGGATGACCCCACCCAGTATGCAGGATGACCCCACCCAGTATGCAGGATGACCCACCCAGTATGTAGGATGACCCCACCCAGTATGTAGGATGACCCCACCCAGTATGCAGGATGACCCCCACCTAGTATGTAGGATGACCCCACCCAGTATGCAGGATGACCCCACCCAGTATGCAGGATGACCCCATCCAGTATGTAGGATGACCCCACCCAGTATGCAGGATGACCCCACCCAGTATGTAGGATGACCCCACCCAGTATGCAGGATGACCCCCACCTAGTATGTAGGATGACCCCACCCAGTATGTAGGATGACCCCACCCAGTATGTAGGATGACCCCACCCAGTATGCAGGATGACCCCACCCAGTATGCAGGATGACCCCACCCAGTATGCAGGATGACCCACCCAGTATGTAGGATGACCCCACCCAGTATGTAGGATGACCCCACCCAGTATGCAGGATGACCCCCACCTAGTATGTAGGATGACCCCACCCAGTATGCAGGATGACCCCACCCAGTATGCAGGATGACCCCATCCAGTATGTAGGATGACCCCACCCAGTATGCAGGATGACCCCACCCAGTATGTAGGATGACCCCACCCAGTATGCAGGATGACCCCACCCAGTATGCAGGATGACCCCATCCAGTATGTAGGATGACCCCACCCAGTATGCAGGATGACCCCACCCAGTATGCAGGATGACCCCATCCAGTATGTAGGATGACCCCACCCAGTATGTAGGATGACCCCACCCAGTATGTAGGATGACCCCACCCAGTATGTAGGATGACCCCATCCAGTATGTAGGATGACCCCATCCAGTATGTAGGATGACCCCACCTAGTGTGCAGGAGGAATCCAATATTCATTCGTGAATAAGAACAAAAACTGATGAGGGACGTTCGTGCCGGTGAACGCGCCAAGCTAAGCACCAAGACGCGACCTGGACGTGGTAGACTCAAGTATCATTTCTGTGATTTCGTTCAACAGAAAAAAAGAAAAGATTATTTGGAATTTTTTACATCGTGGATCTGAATTCCTTCTACATAACCTGCATGAGAGCATTGAAATCATGCATTATTATAATGGAGGTAAACACACAGACATACTGACACACACACACACACACACACACACACACACACACACATGTACACAGCTTTTGTTCAGTCCCTGAGTACACCTGGTCCTCCTCCCCATCCGTCATACAGTGTAGTTTGTGTGACAGTATATGAGTACCGATGCAACACTGGGGACTGTCAGCCCCACCACGTGAACTGCACTGGACGTACAACCTGCACCCTGAGCCATCACCTCTCGCTCCACTTACAAGAAGGTGGAATCAAACAGCATCATGAACAAAAGCATGGAACGAGACTAACGAGGGAGATTACAGTGAATAACACCAAAATCATTACTAGTTGCAGTGATCGGAGGAGACTACAGATATTAGAAGCCATTCACATTAGAGAGAAAGCGCCTGTCATCAACATCCAGACAAACATGATCACAGCCATACAGCCTCTCTGATGACCCACCAATAGAACGTAGACGGATGGGACATGTCATTGACCCGCCAAAAGCTACCGAGTCCTGTATTGCTGGACAGGAGGAACACAATTCTGGGTTACGAAGGTCAGAGAGAATCAGACGAGTCCAACATAACCTCAGTTCCACGTCAGGACAATAAAGGCCTCGTTTGGCCCAACTTATTGTATTTAGTGAAGGACTCTCTACATTCCTACCTCATGTAATATTGTTCTGTTTTTCCTCAACTGTAAGTTTCCATATGCTGTATCTAGATTGTAACTCATACAACCCTTCATGAAATTTTTAATATGTTTCTCTTTTCGTGTTTTCCCTTACTTTTATAAGCCATGTACTTTGTGTTTTACATTTTGTTTGCGTTTTACACATCATATCCAAGTTTTGTGACGCAATTTTTTCTCTTTTTGAAGATTAAAGGGGATGCCTCAGTGAAGGCGAGAGCTTGAATAGAATAAATGGATAATAATGGACAATTGGTGTTTGAGCACCCACCTAACGGTAGAATGATACTGAGAAAATTAGAGAACATAAGAAAGAAAATAAATAACTCTGAAAATGTTGTCGCATTCAATTCTGTGTGCCTTGATTATAGCCTCAGTTGCCCTTGCCGTCTCAGCCATGAATATATTCTATGTATTCGATAATGGGCAAAATCAACTCCTTGCAGATATGGAATGTAAGTAGGATCACAATAAACGTAGTTACGGCGCCGGTACAACATCTCTAGATTTTGGGAAGTAGATCTTGTGGGGATTATCTGAGGTGTCCACGAGAGAGTGGAGGATATGGTTATGACAGTTATGACAACACGGATATGCTACTGCAGGAATTCGTTGTGTTATTTTGAAATTGAGCAAAGAAAAACGAGTAACACAGAGAAGAACAAATATATATATATATATATATATATATATATATATATATATATATATATATATATATATATATATATATATATATATATATATATATGTGTGTGTGTGTGTGTGTGTGTGTGTGTGTGTGTTACGTATAAAGTGTATACTAGTCCTCAAATTTAACAGGGTTACTGCTTCCCCATACTGAGATATTGCACAGGTCCGAATTTCGAGAGTGTTCAGCACGGGAGAGACCAAGTATTAGAGTGAGAGACCAAGTATTAGAGTGAGAAGGTGACAGAGTGTGAGCGAAGTGACGTATGTAAAGTGGGATTATGAACGTAAAGGTGAATAGGGTTAGATGCTGGAGAGAATAGAGTAGGCGACAGCGCTGAATCCTGAAGGACACCACTGGTGATCGAATACGAAGAGGAAGCCACTCCATCAAGCGACCACAGGAATGGAACGACTTGAGAGGAACTTGTGCATTAGACAGCAGAGAGAGAAGCGCAAAAGCCAAAGGAAGTTTATGAAAGAAATACTTTTGCTACACCCTGTCAAATGCTTTGGATATGCCAAAGGCCACGACAGTTTATCGTCAGCTGGTGCTGAGAGAGCGTCAGCACCAACAGATAATGTCAGGACGTCATCAGTTGGTGATGAGGTGACCGTCAGCTCTAAGAGCTTGTGTCAGGACATCATCAGCTTAAAAGATCGCTGACATTCCAAGCTTGAGTCAAGCTGTCATGGCATGTGATTATCTGGTCATCACCGCTGACCTTGAGGCAAGTTACGCTGTAATCAGGACATTCCTGCATGTCTTGGCCATAGTCGTGTACCCAGCTTAATATGGGAGGACTCAGGTCCTAGGAACAGTGTGACCCAGATTCTCTGTGTCTCGGGCACAGGATGGCTTGTGTACAGTGTATCCAGTGTATCTAGTCTGCCCAGTACAGTGTACACCTGGTACTCTGTACTCCAGGCAGGAGGTACCCAGTGCTAACAAGTCAAAGTATGCCATAGTTACTGTACGTCTCAAGTGACAGCGTTTAAAGAACTGTATGTTTCGAGTGCTGAGTATAGTGAGTCCCTGATACAGTGACCATATTTGGTACAATGCACCACAGATACAACTTATCCACTGTTCACTGTGACCAGGATATAGTGTGTACCTGGTATCTGTAGGGATCCAGCACAGTGTTTCTTATATACGGAGTCCCTAATACAGCGGTATCCCTGGTGTATATGTCCTTGGTACAGTGTGTACCTGATATATCCCTGGTACAGTGTGTCCCTGGGGTATCATGTCTCTGATACAGTGTGTCCCTGATGTATCATACCCTGGTACAGTGTAGCCCTGATGTACTATGTCCCTGTTACCGTGTGTCCCTGATGTACTGTGTCCCTGGTACAGTGTGTCCCTGATGTACTATATCTCTGTTACAGTGTGTCCCTGATGTACTATATCCCTGTTACAGTGTGTCCCTGATGTACTACATCCCTGTTACAGTGTGTCCCTGATGTACTATGTCCCTGGTACAGTGTGCCCCTGATGTACTGTGTCCCTGGTACAGTGTGTCCCAGATAAACAGAAGTTTACCAATGTAATAATCATATTCATAAAAGGTATTAAGTCACTGCTCAGAAATCATCGTCCAATTATCTTAACGTTTGTACTTGGAAAACTTATGGAAACCATCATTTCGAGATGGAACTGTCAACCATTTAGAGAATCACTGCTTGATAAACGATTCTCAGTGTGGTTCTGGACGATATTGCTCGTGTCTGACAAGTCTGCTTAATTCCTTTTGATATGATCAGTCAGTATGACGAACGTAAAGCTGCTGATGTCTATCTAGATTTTCTTAACGCATTCGATAACGTTCCGCATCAAAGGTTAGTAGCAAACATTGAATCGCATATCACTGATGGGGTTGTACTGCAATGGATAGGATTTTGGTAGACCGACCATAAACAAAGAGTTGTGATGAATGGTCAAGCCTGAGAATGGTTCGACGTAAGAAGTGGGGTGCCACAAGGATCAGTCTTGGATCCACTTATCTTTCTCATATATGTTAATATCAATAATGGACTACATTGCAAGATGTAAAAATTCGCTGATGATACAAAGCTGGGTAATACATCGACAAATTAACTTGGATGTATAGTTTCCAATCGACATAGACGAACTGATGAACTAGGCTCATTGGTGACAAACGAATTTTAATATCATTGAATGCAAAGTTTTTCCATATCGGTAACAAAAACGAAAAGGCAAGGTGCTGTATGAATTCTGTTGAGCTGCAACTGGTAAATGAGAAAAAATACAGACATCATAATCTCTGGTGACCATAAACCAAGTAAGCAATGCACAGAAGCTGTGAGACGAACGAACAAAATTCTCACATTCACAGGCAGGGCCTCCAGAGAGATCATTCTTACTTTCTACAGTTCATTAGTTCGTCTCCATCTTGAATACTGTGTTCAGTTTGGGTCACCCGACCCAAAATAGAAAAGATACAGGACAGAATGGAGAGATTGGTGCGTCGCGCTGCCGAAATGATATCCGAGAATAAACGACTTAAATCTATCTAGCTTAGAAAAGAGGTTACAAAGTGAACTAACACAAGCATTTAAAATGATCAGAGGCTTTCATAATCTTGATCTAACACGGTACTTACGACGTGATTCGTCTGATTTCATTCATAGTAATGGATACAAACTCGTGGGCAAACGTTTTGCTTCGCATGAGACGAAGCGCTGTCTCCTCAACAGGATTGTTAACATATAGGACGATAGGCCAATTAGAGTGGTTCAAATCAGTAATATAGATACCTTTAAGAATAGACTTGATGAATGTTTCGCTTGAGTGTTTCGCTTCAAGTTCACAATTTACATCATTTGTGCCGCCTTAATCATGGTGACAATATGCAGGTTATTCTCGTTGAATTATCTGTTTACAATCAAACTTTTACTATACTATTATGTGATTTTCCGGTATGTTTCACCATCACAAACAACGTTGAAAGGACCCAGTGGTCTGTTGCTGTTTGAATTTCTTTACATTCCTTTCATCCATATCATTTCCTCTTTTCCAGAAGCCGCTACAAACCTTCAGCCTCGGCTCTACCATGTAATGATCAGACATCTCACCAGCTGCCCCTCTCAACACATTCACATTCAAGAGTCTCTCCACTGCCCGCTTATCAGTTACCACGCAATCCAATAATTCCCACATTCCATCGCCCCTACTCACCCACGTGTACTTATGTATGTCCCTCGTTTAAAACCAGTTTTTCCCAATCATTAGTTCTTTTCAGGAGACAATTCTACAAACTGTTCACCATTTTCATTCACTAGATTGACTATTCTATGACCCCCCCCCCCCCCAAGAGGTGTCATTAATTGCCACATTACCCATTCTGGCGTTCAAATCACCCATCACAATACTAGATCGTTTGCATCAAAATTGCTGACACTCCTACTCAGCTCCTCCAAAACACTCGTTTGTCTTCCTTAGTTCTCTTGTCTCCAGATGCACAAGCATTAATAATCACCCACCTACAGTATTCCATTATCAGCTTTACCTAAATCAGTTTGGGGCAGACTTTCTTTCGTTTCTTCACACATTCCCACAACTCCTCTTTCAGCAGCAGTGTTACCCTTTCATTAGTTCTCGACCCCACTAACTCCTTATTTTACTCCTATAACATTCTCAAACCATTCTTCCCAGTTACCCTTGAGTTTTGTTCCACTCAGAGCCAGAACATCCAGGTTCCTCTCCTCAAGTTTGTAACCTGTTTACCCATTCTTCTCATCTTGGTTACGTCCACACACATTCACACATGTAAGTCTCAGCCTCGTTTGGTACCTTTTTGTGTTCCAACTTTTAAAAGTTAGAATACAAGAAAGGAAGAGTTTCCAGCCGCCAGTGGGAAGGCGTATTGCCGCGGGGAATGATAGGGCGTGGGATCGCGAGCGGTACGAGTGAAAGGGCGTGGGATCGCGAGTGGTGTGAGTGGGTGGGCGTGAAACCGGTGGGGCGTGGGTTCGCGATTGGTACGAATGGGCGGGCGTGGGATCGCGAGTGGTACGAGCGGGAGGGCGTGGAGCCGCGGGAGGTATGAGTGGGAGGGCGTGGGGCTGCGAGAGATATGAGTGGGAGGGTGTGGGGCTGCGGAAAGTATAAGTGGGAGGGCGTGTGGCTGCGGGAGGTATGAGTGGGAGGGAGTGAGGCCGTGGGTGGTATGAGTGGGAGGGCGTGGGGCTGCAGGAGGTATGAGTGGGAGGGCGTGGGGCTGCGGGAGCTATGAGTGGGAGGGCGTGGGGCTGCAGGAGGTATGAGTGGGAGGGCGTGGGACTGCGGGAGGTATGAGTGGGAGGGCGTGGGGCCGCTAGTGTTGTGCTCATACATAGTTAACAGGTCAGTTCTGGGATGCAGGGAGTAGCGGGTGGCCGCCTCCAGCTCTCACGGTCCACCTGACCTTGTACAACCACACTACACTTTGTTTACCTCTGTTATTCCTTATCTATTCACAATTCCTCTTCCATTTAACTCATCCTTTCTTATAGATGAGTAGATGAGTACATTAAGTCTTTGTTTACATTCTGACGTTCGTTCTTATCAGCGAGACGTTCGCACATCTTCCTCACGTGGCGTACGTACATCCAGGGTCTTATCTGTACTCCTTACTATCGCTCGAAACTTTTGACACTCGTTATTATCTGTATTTATCACGTTTAAGCCCTTAGCCATTCTTGCCGTGTGTCTGATATTATGTGGCCTTTTACGACGTCAGTTAACGGCAAACTGAGGGCGTCTGATGATTGATTATGATTAATAAACAGCCTTTACTGCGTGGCAGCAGGTAGGGCTACCAACCTCCCCGACATAGGATTATCGATCACTCGGACAGGTTGTCGCCCCTGAGCCTAGGAAAGTTTTCGCTCTCATATTATTGCAGGTCACAGCAGATCCTGTTGGCAGCACCAGTGTCGTGGTGTACAAGAAACGAAATAGTGAAACGAGATTCATTGATCGGCTTCTCCTCGAGGACGCTGTGTGGTGGAGAATAAAAGCGAGTTAAATAAAGTGACGAGAGAGTCAAGCAACTGTGTCAAAATTCCACCTGTTCGCTAGTGACCAGCTGAAGTGGCGCTCAGACGAGCAGTGTCGCCGCCTGACCTGCCCTCACCCGGCCTGACCTGCCCTCACCTGACCTATCGTCTTCACCTGGCCTGTCCTGCCCTCACCTGGCCTGACCTGCCCTCACCTGACCTATCGTCCTCTCCTGGCCCGAACTGTCCTCACCTGGCCTGACCTGCCCTCACCTGACCCATACAACGAATGGGACGTACTTAGGGAAAAGTTTTGAGTTGTGGCAATTTCAAGATACTGATGAATGAGGATGACTTCACAGTGTAGATTAAGAAATCAACTGCAGTGGTATTAGATAGTGAGTGAATAGTGAAACAGCGAGTTGATATATATTGATGAATGTGACATGAGTGAAGGTGACGACCTCGACAGTGAAGAGTGAAGGTGAAGACACGACAAGGTGGCGACCTCGACAGTGAAGAATGAAGATGACGACCTCGGCAGTGAAAAGTGAAGGTGAAGACACGACACTTGGTAAGTTGAGGCGTCATGTTTAAACACTATCGTTTGTGTGTTGACCTTCCCGAACATTATGATGCGACCTTTGACCACGATAGTGTCATCCTTGGATATGATGGACTGGCCTTTGACCTGACCCCTCAAGAGCCAGATCATGAGCTGGACCATCATACCCAAAAGGTCGCACAGTCGTAGCCAAAGTTATGTGGCCGAGACAACCCATCACACTCCTTGTCATAAGTCACGCTGGCCAGCAAGCACAAACAGCGAGTAACAGTCGGAATTGGATATCTCTTTCCCGTGAAATCATTGTCAGTTCATCTAATAACATGATGAAGGCAGAGCAGAACCATATAGGATGTAGGTGGATGCAGCAGCCGGCCAGGGAGGTGCTACCTTCCTGACGTAGGAGTGCTGAAGTGATGGCTGGATCCATCTTACATCCTCCGTGTCTGGTCTGCTGGTCTTACTTTCTCTTTACGTACGACTAAGTTCCTTGGCTTAAATATACACGTCTCCTTGACACATGCCACCCATTTTCCCTCCTCTATTTACATCTTGTCTTTACTCTCTCTCTCTCTCTCTCTCACACACACACACACACACACACACACACACACACACACACACACACACACACACGCACATGTGTACGCATTTTCAGGTCTTGGTCCTAATAAGAACTTGTCTCCGTAACTGACGTCTTTAATATGAAATGTAAGAAGAAAACACCAATTCTTGTGTATTTTTCCATCATCTGGTAGCTCCAGTAACTGACGAACAGCGGCTTCCTGTGCATGTATCCAGTCTCCAGCTGTTATGTACTACATCATAATAAGCCATACTCTATCAGGCGACCCCGACAGATTACTCCATGGTGTTGTCTTGGCTCAGTCCACTTAGATCCCCCGCATAGAACATATCGCTCATTTCCTTCTATCCAGTGCTCACCTCTTGGATGTTCAGGCCCCGCTACCCCAAAGCCTCCTTCACTCCATCCTCCCATCTCATCCTCTCTTCACCTCCGACAGGTAGATCCTCTTTGTGAATCTCTCCTCACTCATCCTCTCCATATACCCATACCATTTCAGCCCATCATAACTTGCCCCTGGCAGTCGAACCACGGTGACTGCGAGACCAAGATCTTGTTGGCACTCTTTCACACCATCATCTTCTCTCACGCCACATATCGACCTCAAACCTATTCTCAGCAGCTTGTTACTGTTCTTGCTCTGTTTGTCTTCACGGCTCAAGACTCGCGTTTGCCAGATAGATTGAAACATCACGCGACGCGTCTCTACCGTCGTGTGTCGCTCATCGTGTCAAGATGTTCTTGCCAGAATCACTTCAGGTTTGTCGTTCGTGACGCGCTGTTCAGTCGAACATGTTCACTGCCAGGATCTCCTATGTAGAGACTTACGTCTCTGCGGAGTGACGTCCGCCGTTCACTGTAGCTAACTTCTGCATGTCTTATCTAAATATAGTTCTCATGATGGAGGTGTGTGTGTACATAATGACTGGTACAGTGGCGGAGGGTAGAGTGGGGCACAAGCAGGACGCTTGTTTCTGGGGCGCTGGTTGTCATCTACGTACTGGTGGGGGCTTCCCGTGCAGCTCGTGGCACGGGCCTCACTCTTATGTTCAGCATCCACCCGTGCAGCACGTGGCACGGGCCTCAATCTTATGTTCAGCATCCACCCGTGCAGCACGTGGCACGGGCTTCACTCTTATGTTCAGCATCCACTCGTGCAGCACGTGGCACGGGCTTCACTCTTATGTTCAGCATCCACTCGTGCAGCACGTGGCACGGGCCTCACTCTTATGTTCAGCATCCACCCGTGCAGCACGTGGCACGGGCTTCACTCTTATGTTCAGCATCCACTCGTGCAGCACGTGGCACGGGCCTCACTCTTATGTTCAGCATCCAACCGTGCAGCACGTGGCACGGGCCTCACTCTTATGTTCAGCATCCACTCGTGCAGCACGTGGCACGGGCCTCACTCTTATGTTCAGCATCCACTCGTGCAGCACGTGGCACGGGCCTCACTCTTATGTTCAGCATCCAACCGTGCAGCACGTGGCACGGGCCTCAATCTTATGTTCAGCATCCACCCGTGCAGCACGTGGCACGGGCCTCACTCTTATGTTCAGCATCCACCCGTGCAGCACGTGGCACGGGCTTCACTCTTATGTTCAGCATCCACTCGTGCAGCACGTGGCACGGGCCTCACTCTTATGTTCAGCATCCAACCGTGCAGCACGTGGCACGGGCCTCAATCTTATGTTCAGCATCCACCCGTGCAGCACGTGGCACGGGCCTCACTCTTATGTTCAGCATCCACCCGTGCAGCACGTGGCACGGGCTTCACTCTTATGTTCAGCATCCACTCGTGCAGCACGTGGCACGGGCCTCACTCTTATGTTCAGCATCCACTCGTGCAGCACGTGGCACGGGCTTCACTCTTATGTTCAGCATCCACTCGTGCAGCACGTGGCACGGGCTTCACTCTTATGTTCAGCATCCACTCGTGCAGCACGTGGCACGGGCCTCACTCTTATGTTCAGCATCCACCCGTGCAGCACGTGGCACGGGCTTCACTCTTATGTTCAGCATCCACCCGTGCAGCACGTGGCACGGGCCTCACTCTTATGTTCAGCATCCACTCGTGCAGCACGTGGCACGGGCCTCACTCTTATGTTCAGCATCCAACCGTGCAGCACGTGGCACGGGCCTCAATCTTATGTTCAGCATCCACCCGTGCAGCACGTGGCACGGGCCTCACTCTTATGTTCAGCATCCAACCGTGCAGCACGTGGCACGGGCTTCACTCTTATGTTCAGCATCCACCCGTGCAGCACGTGGCACGGGCCTCACTCTTATATTCAGCATCCACCCGTGCAGCACGTGGCACGGGCTTCACTCTTATGTTCAGCATCCACTCGTGCAGCACGTGGCACGGGCCTCAATCTTATGTTCAGCATCCACCCGTGCAGCACGTGGCACGGGCTTCACTCTTATGTTCAGCATCCACCCGTGCAGCACGTGGCACGGGCCTCACTCTTATGTTCAGCATCCACCCGTGCAGCACGTGGCACGGGCCTCAATCTTATGTTCAGCATCCACCCGTGCAGCACGTGGCACGGGCTTCACTCTTATGTTCAGCATCCACCCGTGCAGCACGTGGCACGGGCCTCAATCTTATGTTCAGCATCCACCCGTGCAGCACGTGGCACGGGCTTCACTCTTATGTTCAGCATCCACCCGTGCAGCACGTGGCACGGCCCCTCGCACTCTGCTCCCCCTGCCCCACACACACATACCAACGATCTATATCTTGGTCACTGAACTGAACCCGTCCACCTCAGGTCTGGCATTTGGCGCGAAATACGTCGTATCTATCGCCGGAACTGTATCTATCACTGGAACTGTATCTATCACTGGAACTGTATCTATCACTGGAACTGTATCTATCACAGGAACTGTATTATACAGACTGTATCATGTATGGCAACAGCTGATGGCTATACCATTACAGACATCGAGTATGTCATACTGCCGAGCACAATATCCTCATACTGAGATCTGAAATCATACTGGATTTTTGACTTTCCATGAAATGAATTTTAGAATACAATCATTTGATATATCGATACAGCGAACCCGATCATACTACTGTGTTCATGTTATGTTATCCTGATCATACTACTGTGTTCATGTTATGTTATCCTGATCATACTACTGTGTTCATGTTATGTTATCCTGATCATACTACTGTGTTCATGTTATGTTGTCCTGATCATACTACTGTGTTCATGTCATCCTGATATTATGAACAATCTACCGTGTGTGTTCATGTAATGTCATCCCGATATTATGAAAAAATATGTTTTAAGAAGTGTTGGACAACCTTAACACACTGACCTACTGAACCCGACGGCAAGTTTGCCTCTGTAATGACCATACTGACTCTGTGAACGTTTGAGCTGCTACCATACTAACTTTACATGACGTTTTGAGCTATTGCCATACTGATTACATGACGTATTGAGCTGTTGCCATACCAACTTTACATGACGTTTGAGCTGTTACTTCACTAACTTTATATGACATTTGAGCTGTTGCCTCACTAACTTTACATGACGTTTTGAGCTGTTGCCATACTAACTTTACACGACGTATTGAGCTGTTGCCATACCAACTTTACATGACGTTTGAGCTGTTGCCATACTAACTTTACTTGACGTTTGAGCTGTTGCCATACTAACTTTACACGACGTATTGAGCTGTTGCCATACCAACTTTACATGACGTTTGAGCTGTTGCCATACTAACTTTACTTGACGTTTGAGCTGTTGCCATACTAACTTTACATGACGTTGGAGCTGCTACCTCACTAATTTTACATGACGTTTGAGCTGTACCGTATTAACTTTACATGACGCCTGAGTTGTACCATGCTAACTTTAAAAGAACTATGAAATACCTTTGTATTGCTACAAGGAGCTCTTCAGCTTTACCAAAGTAACTTTACATGACTTTCGAAATGTACCGTAGTAACATGGCATGACGCATGAGACGTACCGCTCTAACTTTATATGGCGTTTGAGCTGTACCATGCTAAATTTACGTGAGCTTGGAAAGGTACCATAGTAAGTCTAGATGACGTTTGAGCTGTACCATACTAACTTTGCATTACGTTTGAGCTGTACCATACTAACTTTGCATTACGTTTGAGCTGTACCATACTAACTTTACATTACTTTTGAACTGTACCGTACTAACTTTTACGTTTGAACTGTAATATATGACTCTACATGACGTTTGAGCTGTACCATGTTCGGTTTACGTGACGTTGGAGCTGAACCACGCTACCTTCACGAGACGAGACGGAACGAGACGAGACTAGACGGGACAAGATGAGACGGCACGAGATGATACGAGACGGGACAAAAAGGGACTGGCCATGACGAGATGGAACGAGACAGAATGGGTCGAGACGAGACGAGACGAGAAGGAAAGAGATGGCGCGAGATGAGGCGAAGTAGAACAAGACGAGACGAGACGGGACAAGACGGGAAAGGACAACACGGGACGAAAAGAGACGGGACGGGATGAGACGAGACGAGACAATATGGGGCAAGACGAGACCAGACGAAGATCGAGCAAGAGAAGGTTGAGCAAATATGAAAATACACTGGAGGTCTGCAGTGTTAAGGTGCCGGACGTGCGAGAGCATTTGGTGATCAGGGAAGCTGCGCTGGGTGGGTGCACGGTGCATGAGGGCGGGAGGGAGGGGCAGAGTCGCCTGGCTGGAGAGTCAGAGTTAGAGGGGACAGGAAAGGTTGCTGTTCCGTCAGAGAGAGAGAGAGAGAGAGAGAGAGAGAGAGAGAGAGAGAGAAGAGAGAGAGAGAGAGAGAGATGGGCCATGACCTAATGGCATGAGAAAGTAATGGCAGAATCACAGGTTTTAAAGAAGGAATATTCTTATGGGAGGAGGGAACACATGCCTCATACAGAGGCACGACTGGAGGACAGACTTGTAATCATCCCAGGAAAAGTCAAAACAAAGAATTCCCTTAAGTCAGTCCCGTCAGTGGTAATGGTGAGTCAGTATTGACATTTAGATGGGCAGGGGGAGGAGATGTGGTCAGCGAAGAGACATTTACGAGAGTGTGAGTCAGGTGAACCAATCACAGGACGAGGTTGTGTACATATAGCAACAAGGATTGGAAGGAAGAGAATAGATCCAGTGCTGAGGGAATAGTCGAGACGGACTGGTACATGGAGAGGGTGAGTCATGATTGGTTCCAGATCATTAAGACAGGAAGACAAGTGTTGTGTCAACGTCTGCACCGGGTGTGGGGGAGAGGATTTCAATCATTCCATCTGGTGTAGATCTTTTACATAGAGAACCTCAGCTTAAGGTTAACAGTATGACACGACTTCGCAGCAGGAATTTCAACAGCAAGTTATAACATTCATGGAGTTAGGAGGGCAACGCGTGAAACAGAAGAACTTGATGGGTATTGAAAGGCAAATTCTAAGTCAGATGAGGACATAACTTGGAGATTCATGGACTGTAGAGTGTGTGAGTGGCCCGTCGATATTAACCACAGACTTCTCTGAAGCAGAACGGTAGATGAGGGTTATACCTCAAGATGTGGAAGAGATTATCGAAAATATCATGACATTTGAGTCTCCGAGAGAAGTCAGATGCTCAGGGAAGTACTTGCCAGGTGGCGTTCAAGAGAAAAATATATTAAAAGAATGACTGAGAAATTGGTGAAAGGAATGGAAGAAGATGATGTCAGGTTTACTGGAGGTGCCAGTGTCGTGAGAGGGGGCGGTGCTGCCTCAGCTTGAACCTTCCCTCTCCTTAGCAGCAGAGACAGGTGAGGCTCCAGAGGTTCTTTACAGCCATACAAGACAAACCTACGCAAGGCCAAAAGGATTATCGAACTCGAATGCTCATTCCACTGTACATAAGTGGTTTTTCGAAGAAGTTTAATATATTAACATCACTTCCAGGTAGCCCCCGCCACTCCCACACCCACCGAGTTACTATAACGTACAACTGAAAAAAGTATGTTAATATCAGAGTTGCACACGTTTAACAAAGAGGCAATCTATCATGTACTTTAAACTGACAGTTATATTGTATTTATGCTTGCAGGTGTGCGTGTGTGGCTGTGTGTGCGTGTATGTATGTGTGGTACCTGTGTGTGTGTGTGTTACGGGGAGAGAGTCTTACACTCGTGTTGCTCCGTCTCTTAACCTTGTATATAAGTACCATGTCTTTGCTCCAATGTGTGTATACACGCACAAACACACGCCATCCTAAGCCAGGTAGCCATTTAATGACCAGCCACGAGGGTAGGATGAACACCAGGTTTTGAAGTGGATCAACTGACGCACCCAGGATTCGAACCCATGCGGGCCCAACCTGGTCGTGTCTATGTGTACATGTGGGTATTCAGCCATGAATCCTTATATGTATACATATATTTTTGCCTCACTTTTATCGATATGTGGTATAATAAAACTTACAAGGAAGTAGACACTGGAGTATTTGTTAAGCCAAAGTGTGAGGTTTTATTGAGACATTGAGAGCGTGGCAGATTTCTCTGTCGAGAGCGATCAAGCAACCAGGAACTTCACTCTCGCCTGACCTGCTGGCGTCATGACCTGCGTCAGAATAATGAATGAGGACGATTCACAGGTGACTAAAACGCTGGCAACACTGTGTCACACCTGGCAGACAGGTGGGTGTATGTGTGGTAGGTCAACAGCTGTGCCACACCTGGCAGACAAGTGGGTGTAGGTTATCACACATGATGTACGGAAATGATGAATCGTATTTCGCTTCTGATTTCCTCATAACAGAGACAGATCTTTACTGTGGGTAAATCTGTGGGTGAGGCCTCACTCGGTGTGTGTGTGTGTGTGTGGGGGGGGGGGGGGGTGGCTCAAGGCCGCCAGCTGGGCAGCACTCACGTTACTGACCTTAGATTATTTAACATCTTCGAGTGACCAGTTGTTTACTGGGGAAGGAGCGCCATCACACGTAGTTCTGCGAAGCAACAACATTAACCTCTCCTTCGTTTCTGGTCCACATTCAGTTCCTTACAGCGATGTCTGGACGTCTGTGGCAAGTTACAGAGATGTCTCTACGTTCGTACCAGGTAACAAAGATGTCTGTACGTTCGTACCATGTTACAGAGATGTCTGTACGTTCGTACCAGGTAACAAAGATGTCTGTACGTTCGTACCAAGTTACAGAGATGTCTGTACGTTCGTACCAGGTTACAGAGATGTCTGTACGTTCGTGCCAGGTTACAGAGATGTCTGTGCCTTCGTGCAGGTGTTCAGTCTAAATAATTCATGGTCATCGTCATGTACTCAGGAATGTACTTAAAAGTTAAGGTGATCGATGTGTAAGCCACCCACCTCAGCCACCCACTGTACCAGCCCGCAGGCCTGCCACCTACTGTACCAGCCAGCAGGCCTGCCGCACACTGCATCAGCCCGCAGGCCTGCCACACACTGTACCAACCCGGAGGCCTGCCACCCACTGTACCACCCCGCAGGCCTGCCACACTGTACCACCCCGCAGGCCCCGCACACTGTACCAGCCCGTAGGCCTACCGCACACTGTACCAGCCCGTAGGCCTGCAGCATACTGTACCAGCCCGCAGGCCTGCCACACACTGTACCAGCCCGCAGGCCTGCCACACAATGTGCCAGCCCGCAGGCCTGCCACACACTGTACCAACCCGCAGGCCTGCCACAAACTGTACCAGCCCTCAGGCCTGCCACACACACACTGTACCAGCCCGCAGCCCTGCCACACACTGTACCAGCCCTCAGGCCTGCCACACACACACTGTACCAGCCCGCAGCCCTGCCACACACTGTACCAGCCCTCAGGCCTGCCACACACTGTGCCAGCCCGCAGGCCTGCCACACATCGTACCAGCCCGCAGCCCTGCCACACACTGTACCAGCCCTCAGGCCTGCCACACACTGTACCAGCCCGCAGGCCTGCCACACACCGTACCAGCCCGCAGCCCTGCCACACACTGTACCAGCCCTCAGGCCTGCCACACACTGTACCAGCCCGCAGGCCTGCCACACACCGTACCAGCCCGCAGCCCTGCCACACACTGTACCAGCCCTCAGGCCTGCCACACACGGTACCAGTCCGCACGCCTGCCACATACTGTACCAACCCGCAGGCCTGACTCATTGTACCAGCCCGCAGCCCTGCCACACACGGTACCAGCCCGCAGGCGTGTTACAAACACATACACACGTTAATGCAGGACCGCCTTCCTGTACTGTACAAATAGGTCATTACTCTCCCTCGGCTGGAAGGGTTGAGGGTCACGTGGGTGTGTGTGTGTGTGTAGGGCAGTGAGGGTAATATACTGCTGGGGCACGACCTCCGCCTCCACCCGTAAGTGTGTCGCGGGGCGGCGCCCCCTGACGACCTGTTGAAATTTTGATGAGGTGTTGAGTGATGTGTCTTGCGTGCCTTCCTCGGCTCCCGCCATCCCCCACCTCCCCCAACACACACACACACACACACCCACCCACCCACCCACACACACACACACACACACACACACACACACACACACACACACACACACACACACACACACACACACACACACACACACACACACACACACTCACTCACACGCACACACACACACACACCACACACACACACACACACACACACACACACACACACCACACACACACACACACACCACACACACACACACACCACACACACACACCACACACACACACACATACACACACACACACACACACACACACACACACACACACACACACACACACACACACACTCACACGCACATACACACATACACACACACGCACACCTTGGATTTCCACTAGAGTGTGTTCTACCTTAGATGAAATGGATCCTTGGAAAGACTGTCTGTATCTGGACTTCCAGAGAGCATTTGACGCTGCTACACATGGCAGACTGATTAAAGCTGGTTCACCACGCAAGAAAAAGGAGAGATTCCTGCCATGATGTGAGATTACATCTACGGACCTCAGGACGTAGTCAGAGAAGCCTTCTCCAAATAGGTCGAGGTGACCAGTGGAGTGCCCCAGGGTTCTGTTCTGAGATCGTTACTCTTCTTGATATATGCAAATAACTTGCCTGAAGGGATGGACTCTTACCAGAATATGTTTGCTGATGATATAAAGATCATGAGGGAAGTGAAAAGCGAGGAGAACTGCATCAGCTTACAAGGGGATCTTAGCAGACTCCAAAGTAGATGAGATTCAACCCAACTAAACGTAAAATAATGAAGTGGGACAAAGCGAAGGACGGCCTCGCAATGATTACTGTCTTGCAGGAAATAAGCATCAAGATTCTCTGTACCAGAAGGACTTGGAATCGACATCGTTCCTAACCTGTTGCCAGAATCCCACATTAGATGATAAGTTAAGGAGAGAAACTGTCTACTGGCAAATATCAGAATAGTTTTCAAGTATATGAATAAAGAATTGTTTGTCAAGCTGCCGATATCATACATAAGGCCAAAACTAGAATACATGTAAGCTTCTAAAATTAGGTAGTGGGCTGTTGACAGCAGTCGCCAAGGGTGGTGTTACCGTCCTGACTGAGGAGCGCTACAGTGGTGCCCGGAACCATCTTGCATCCGCCATGTTAGGATTGCTGGTCTCACCTTCTGTCTCATCAACACGGGACTACCCGGCTAGTCTTGCCATCTTCTCCTTACATGCACCATACACCTACTCTAACCTCACCTATTTTCTTCCTATAAATTCTCGTATCATCTGTTTGCACATCGCTTCGAAATGTAATCATGACAGAGTCCAACAAACCTATAGCCCCTAGTCCCCAGCATCATGGGTAGCTAAGAATCTCCAAGTTTCCGCCTGACTCTACTGCCAGTGAGAGGGAGGACTCAAACAGTAGTAGGACTGGCCTCTCCCACGACTATTACCTCTCTTATAGATCCGCCTGTTCTTCTATTCATGATACCAACATTCGCTGTCTCACAAGCAATCTCTCTTCTGTTGAAAGCCATCTGAACAGTACCTCTCCTAATATCTTACTTCTCTCTGAAACCCAGTTGTCTAATAATGATCTCACTTGCCCCTTCTCAATATCCAACGATGATCTCCACTCACAATCCCGGTTCAGAGATGGTGTTTGTGCTTATTCTAACATCAACACACCTGTTGCACGCCTGGAGGACCTTCAGTCCCTAAAATTCGATGTCATCTTGGCTCAAGATCTGTCTCCCAACTACCATGCTTTCCCTTGCTTTGCTTACTGCTCTCCTAATTCTACAAATTTTACATCTTTCTTTGACCATCAAAATGTGACACTCTCACCCGCAAGCAGATAGCCTCTACCGAGAGGATTTCAAAGTTCACCATAGGGAATGGTTGAATTCCTCCCATACAGATGGTGGTGGGAATTGAAATCCTCACGTGCTCCATTCTCAATGATCTACAGCAAATAGTCACTTGCCACACGCTCCTGCCCGCTGTGACCACTCTCGTGATATTCTGGATCTGTTTTCCACTTCTAATCCTTCACGCTGTTGATTCACATTCTCGCCCCAAATTGTTTCATCTGACCACAGTCTCATACGTATATCTGATTTAACGGCATCTCTCCCTCCAACAGCCCCTTTTAAACGTAGATATTGGCACCTCAACAAAGCCGACTCGTATAACTTCCAAAAATTCTTTTCTATCTTTCCTTGAGCAAATTATTGATTCCATGTAGTGATGCTTCAGTCTCCGCCAGACGCATAGCAGAGGTTATCGTTGCGGGAATGGAAGCATTTATCCCCTCCTCCTCCAAGACGACCTCTTCTTCCAATGCATGGTTCTACCGCTCCTGTTCTGAGGCCATTCCGACAAGGATGAGACATATCGAACTTGGAAAAACTCTCCTTCCTCTGACTCCTGTTCAGCATTTATCACAGCCCGTAATCATTGCAAGTACATTATCCGTTAGGCAAATCATCCTGTATTCAGAGAAAGTGGATAACCTCTCCTCGTCATCCACTGATAAGCCTTTCTGGTCTTTAGCTAAGGGCATCTCTAACAACTTCTGTCGCTTTACCTTTCCTTCATTTATCCGTTCTGACGGTACTACAGTTGTCTCTCCCGTAGACAAAACAACTGTCTTTCGTTCCCGTTTCTCCTCTAACTCCACCTTGGAAGATACTAACATTCCTTCACGTGACCCCTGATGCTCTTCCTGCGAATCCCATGCCGCCCCCCGTAATCTCTTTTAGAACTGACCGAAAATCGCTTCTCTCTCTGGATACAAGAAAGTTTTATGGTCCTGATGACATCCATCTCCGTGTACTGAAAGAGTGTACCTCTGAACTTGCACCTGTGCTTGCTCGTCTGTTACCTTTCTGTTGAAAAACCAAAACTTTTTCTTCTTCTTGGAAGCGAGTTTTGATACTTCACATCACTAAGAAGGATGACCGCTCTAACCCCTCTAACTATCGTCCTATTGCTTTGACATCTACCATTTCCAAAGTCTTTGAATCCCTCCTTAACTCCCATATCCTTAGACATCTTGAATCAAAGTCTTCTCTCTGATCACCAGTATGGTTTCAGTAAGGCGAGATCCACTGATGATATTCTTTTCTATCTTACTCATGTCTGGTCATCATCCATAAGAGATTCTGGGCAATCCTGAGTAGTTGCCTTTGATATATCCAAGAATTTTGACAGGTTGTGGCATCGGAGTCTTATCTCTAAACTCCCTTATTTTGTCTTCCCTCCCTCACTTTGCTCCCTCATATCTAGCTTCCTCCCTGGCCGATCTATCTCCGAAAATGTTGATGGATCGATCAGCCTCTTACAATTTCTCCATCAACAGTGGTGTTCCTCAAGGTTCTGTCCTGTACCCTACACTTTCTCTCCTTTTTATCAACGATTTCCCCTTCTCCACAAATAACCAAATGCACTCATACGCTGACCACTCAACACCTATTCCTGCACATACTTCAATTCTTCTCCTTCTTCTCTCACTCAATCTTCATCTCATCTCGACACAACTTCCTGAATAAACTCAGACAGAATATCTCAGAAGGGCAAACGAAATTTGGTGAAGTTTAATGCCTGTAAGAACCAGTTCCTGCGCAACTCTCCATCCAAAATTTCTCAACTCTCTCTCTCCTTCGACTGCTCTGAAATTAAGCCTTTTAACTCGATTAACTCTGTTTACATACTTGATATTGCTGAAATATTCACTTCATCTTGGAAATCCTACATTATGGAAATAGCTGAGTCTGCTTCTAAGAAACTGGGTGTCCTCTTTAGATGTCGAAACATTTCTTCTGAACAACTGCTCCGTTTATACATGGGATTGATCCGTCCTTGTATGGAGTACTGCTCTCACATCTGGGCACCGTGGGTCAAGCCCTGCATTCTTACTTGACAGTGGAGTCGAAAGCCTGTCCGACTTATAAACTCTCCTATGCTGAGAATTTTACCCACTTATCTTACACCACAATGTTGGTTCACTTTCCTTCTTTTGGTATTTGCTCCCGAGAGGTGGCTGCTTGTGTGCCCCCACCACTAGCTAGACCACACAATACTAGGCAAGTTGCTGCGTCACATGATTACTGTGTGGCCATCAGCAACTCAAGGTTAGGCCATTTTGGTGGCTGTCTTTCCCTACACGTCGAAGCTTTTCAACCCTCTACTCTATCATGTCTTTCCAAGTAACTATGACCTGGCACATTATAAAAACAGGGGTTTTTCACTTCCTCTGAAATTCGTAAATGCTCTCTCTCTCTCTCTCTCTCTCTCTCTCTCTCTCTCTCTCTCTCTCTCTCTCTCTCTCTCTCCCTTTAATTAACATCTGTATATTTTATTTAAGGTCCGGCACAAAAAGCTGATCAGAAGGTCCGGCACGCGGAGAGCAACAAAGATGGAGCCAAAATTAAATGGCGAGTTGCTGGGAAAGGATTTAAAGTTCCCCATCTGGAAAGAGAGAAAAGTTAGGGGTGACCTTTATCATCGTTCAGTTAGTAAAGCATCGACGAACGCAGACGATGAGCAGTTCTTTGAGAGATGTAGGAAGAGATGAACCAGAGAACATAACATGAAATTAAGCAAGAAACTTGTTTTAGTAGATGTATAGAATTACTGTTATAGCATGAGGGTGGTGGAGCAAGATGACTGAGGACGTGGGTGATGCAGACAACATACATGGATTTAAATAGTTGTATGATAGTAAGGATTGTTCAAGTGATGTGGCCCCCCCAGTGTAAAGCTCCCTCCCCGCATAGGATAAACAGGGACTTACACCGGGACTTCCGTGGTATAGTGGCTAACGTTGCTAACGATGAGTCAGTATAGGGCCGCCTGAGGTCGTGCTAGAAAGGATTCGAACCTTGGGCGCGGGTGTCGACCCACACCCAACCAAGGTGTTCATCCTCCTATTTGGGCTGGTCCATGAATGACTACCTGGTTTAGGCTGTTGCGTGTGTGTGTGTGTGTGTGTGTGTGTGTGTGTGTGCATACACACACAGAGTAGTAAAGACACGGTACATATATACAAGGATAAGCGACGTAGCAACACGAGTGTAAAATTCTCACTCCGTAACCCACAAATTAATCACATACAGGCAGGGAACAGGGGCAAACTCTTGGTCTGATGATCAGAAACGCGAGAGTGAGGCAACATGTGAACGACCATTGTGATGGACGAACACAACTGTTAATGTCACAAGAAATTCCAGGAGAGAAAACACAGCGCGGGTGTGGCATCACGCCATGAGTACAACACCAACGTGTACAGAAAGTAGTGAGTTACGAGTGATTTATAAACTCTTCCAAACGCAAGATGATGTGTTTACGTGGTCATGATTTTCTGCCGTACATTGAACTTTATTACACAACTGGGACAACCACTCACCCAGAACGGAAGGTCTGATTCGTCACAGAAATCCTTAATCTCAATTTTAACCCTAAACGCATACAAATGTAAACAACTTCTCCACTCAGCAGCATTACCGCTTCGATCATTCACCTGTTTGGAAGTTGGACTTATGGTTTTACGTTGGTTTCTGTTGTGCTTTACACGAGTCTGAGGTATCCCCCCCCCCCACTCCATGTCCAACAATGATGGGTGACTCTCAGTGGAACCCGAGGTTCAGGGTGGGGGAAATCACAAAAAAGTACTGATTTGCGATAAACATGAAGGTCAAAAACGAGTCAAACTTATCAGAAATCATCGGGAAAACAATTTCAGTTAAACCTAACATTCGCTGAGACGGTATCAACACCTTCCAGATGATCACCCACACAGAACAAAACACCAACATTTCCTGACGTCACACACACACGACACCCATAAGACAGTCACTTCCCGCACCGAAAACATCAACACATAAGCAACTTACAAAGAAACTACGTTCACAACACTAACAGAAAACTAATCAGGAAGATACTTGAACAAAAAAGAAATATTTCAGTGTGGTCTACAACCATTGCATCTGCTCCACCCGGAACTAAGCCTCACCTGAGTTGTCTTACCCTCTCTCAAAAGCAAATAAATCAACAAACCACAGAAAAATAACCACCCAGAACAATAACACTGGCTGCTTAGCAGCCACAAACAATCGCCATCTATACACTGGAACACAAACCAACGTAACATGATCCCACTTCAAAATGCTCGACAATACAGCACTTCATGACTCCTGCCATCCAAAACACTCCATACGTCAGCTGATTACCAACTTCCAGATATAAATGTAAAGTTTACCCATGCCTCACATTTGAGTAACCTCTCTCCACAGAAGCCTCACCACCAACAAAAATGATATTACTAAACGAATACACACCAAATTCATCCAACAAGCACTAAACAACCTCCCTCCCAAGTCAGTCTCAAACTCTAACATGCCAGACACACAACCATCAGAGGCCACACTCCCCACACAAACACGAGTCATGCTTTCCCGTCTGTACTCACGAACGCTACCAACTGGTTGACCAAACTGGTCAACACAGAGGTAGCGGGGAAGTTGACAACGAGACATTTGAGTATAGCGATGGAAGATCAGGTCACCAGCGAGTGACACTAATACCAAAGATGGACCCGAGGATGACACATGACCTGTAATCACCTGACACTTGACCTTTAAAGAAAGTACATCATATAACCTTTACATAATGAAGACTGATCAACAAACAACGTACAATGTACAACCTATGATTAATGAAACATGATCACCAGACAATATGCAAAATATAACTTATAATCAGTAAGACATGATCATGAATCATTGTACAACATATACGTTATGAATGGTGAGACCTAACCACCAAACAACGCGCAACCTACAACTGCTGGAAGATAATCACCAAACAACGTATAACAAACAACTCATGATTATTTAAATATGATCACCACCCAATAATATGCATCATGTAGCCTACATATACTGAAACATAATCATCCAACAACAATATGTCACAAAATTGGGCGAATCATGGTCAGTAAACAAGGTTAAGTAATTATGTAACTTACCTCCAGCCGACCGACGGGTGTAGGGTAACGACACTCACGAATGGCAACACTTGCACAAGATTCATCACTTGCAGTGTTACCAAGTGGTCACAATATATTCACCTACTGTATTATAACCATGTTATTTACCATCACTCGACTGTGCAATGATTGCACCATATTGTTCAGCCAGTTCTTCATTTTCGCATCATATTATTTCCACCATATCAGATCATGAGTCATTATCATTATCATATTCATTACTCACTGTTTAGTAGATGAGTAACGTGTGAGTACAGGGAGGGGCCTGGGATGGAGGGTGTGTGGGGTTCTCAAGGTTCACGTCACCCTGACCTGACCCACACCAGCTGGTATGGTGAGGTTCCACTAAAATCTCACATTTACCATTTTCTCCCACAGTCAAGTCTGGTCACAAACACAAGTTCGTCACTGAATCATCTCCTCCCACGATGTCTACTTTTGTATCATAGAAAACGTATCTGACTGATTCTTTAACGTGACCAGTTTGATGATGATCTTGTGGACACACGTCACCTTCACTATAATGTCCCGTGACCTGCTCACAACACAACACTCAGGTCACACGTACATACACATGTCTGAGTTAATAACATGATCACATTAGTGACCACATTGTGTTATGTTACACCTTCACTCCCACCCGAGTGTTACCAGGTAGAGGTGACACACTGACCCCTGCCTGACCTCCGTCTGGCCCCTCCTGAGGTCAGAGGGCAACTGACGGAGTGAGGGCGCTCACTGACCTGCTCCTGGAGGGGGACGAGACCAGCAGTTTGACCATCGAACTGGTAGTTTGGCTGAACCATTGTTGATATGTATAAACCTGATGGCAAGTGTCAGGATTTCTGATGTATTTAATGAATAACTTTTTTTTAAGATTTTCAAATGAATGTTATTCATTTGACAGCAGATTACCATGGCTGGGTTAGGGTTATGTTTATATTGGCCCGAGAACGGGAATACTGGCTGAGGACTGGCCGGCCACAGCAACGGCATTACGGCCCATATTTCTCTGAGGCTTGACCCTGACATCCCCCGGATCAGCGGACGTCATCCACACTGACGCTGGTGACGTCAGGTGTACCGGCAGGCGTGACGTCACGAAGCCAATACCGACGGTGAGTGACACGACAAGAAACAAAAACATACGACGTCAGAGGAAACCTAGGCGCAAAGACACTCACTAGGCTGATTGTAAACAAATTCTTCCACGGTCATCGAGCGCCCTCACTCCGTCAGTTGCCCTCTGACCTCAGGAGCGGCCAGACGGAGGTCAGGCAGGGGTCAGTGTGTCACCTCTACCTGGTAACACTCGGGTGGGAGTGAAGGTGTAACATAACATAATGTGGTCACTAATGTGATCAAGTTATTAACTCAGACATGTGTATGTACGTGTGACCTGAGTGTTGTGTTGTGAGCAGGTCACGGGACATTATAGTGAAGGTGACGTGTGTCCACAAGATCATCATCAAACTGGTCACGTTAAAGAATCAGTCAGATACGTTTTCTATGATACAAAAGTAGACATCGTGGGAGGAGATGATTCAGTGACGAACTTGTGTTTGTGACCAGACTTGACTGTGGGAGAAAATGGTAAATGTGAGATTTTAGTGGAACATCACCATACCAGCTGGTGTGGGTCAGGTCAGGGTGACGTGAACCTTGAAGAACCCCACACACCCTCAAGCCCCTGCCTTTACTCACATGTTACTCATCTACCAAACTGTGAGTAATGAATGACTCATTATAGGAGACATGTTTCCTGCTGTTGTTGATCATATTTCATTAATGATGAGTAATATGTAGCACGTTGTGTGGAGAGTCTTCCAAAAATTAGTTCAGGAGAACTGTCCCTCTGCTCGTTAGGAAGGTTGGTGCAGGATAGGCTAACATGGGATGGTGGTGCAGGATAGGCTAACATGGGATGGTGGTGCAGGATAGGCTAACCTAGGACGGTTGGTGCAAGATAGGCTAACCTAGGAAGGTTGGCGTAGGATAGGCCAACCTGAGATGGTTAGTGTTCGCCGTATTAAGTTGTATGAACGAATATATTACCTTATAATTATCTGTCTGGAAGCTCCTGGTCTTCAGTAAAATTCATAGTTTTCAAATTCCTGAAAATTAAAACAAATATCATACTAGGAACACTACATGTATTGATAACTGACTTGGAATATATATTAAGTAATCAAAAACAAATAGATAAGTTATCTTACGTATAATTTAGTTTGTTATTAATTGGCAACCCGCTGGAATTTCTGTTTGGTAGCACGCTTGGCGTGATGCCTCCCCTGCGTCGTGTCTCCCCAGCTGGATCCACATTTTCGTATAATCCTCAGAGTGGAGGATCAGATGAGGTGGACAGCCAGCCACCTTGAGGAAGACCAAGTGTGGTGGTGGTGTGTAGTGAGGCTGAAACTATTTCTTGTGATGTTAATGTTTGTGTTCGTCCGGCTGAATGGCCGCTCACGTTCGCTTGTTGACATGATCACTGAATCGTTGGCTGGCAACTGTGGAGTAGATTATGATGGGATTGTTTATCCTTTATCATCAATAATGTGTTGACGTTCGTTGATAATTGACAGTGTTCACTCAGGTAGCGGACGTCTGTGTCACCAGAGCTGTTCTCATGATCAGTAAGCCAGTTAGCTGGCAGGATCTGAAATTTGTAACTACTTCGTCGTTTTCATATACTTAAAACATCGTTAATATTTTCACAGATTTTGTTGATAAACTCTGAAGCTACCCATATACTCCTAACAAGTTTACCCAGGAACACAGTAATTGAAAGCCCTGATCAAAACAATCTCATTAACACACACACACACACACACACACACACACACACACATATATATATATATATATATATATATATATATATATATATATATATATATATATATATATATATATATATCCTAGCCCAGGCCAGGTACCCATTTTATCGACACGCCCGTAGTGAAGGATAAACTGCTGGGTTAATTGTTTACCGGCTGCCACGACCAGGATTCGAACCTATGCGCTCTACCCCTGTGAATGCGTCATGGCCAGCAACGTTAACACTACGGTGGTATTTATAAAGTGCCTGACGATGGATGGCCTTGACCTGTGTAGTATACAGAGTTACGCGCCAGGAAAACTCAGTTATAATTGCCGCGTCGTGTCCTGTCGTCAGCTACTCTCTGGGGTTGTTGACCACAGACTAAACTCCTCGATGGTGTCTGGGGTACAACTGATCACATCACCGTCCATTTTTCTTGTAATTCGAGCGACAAATCTCCCAAGCGTGTCAGCTTGTCTGGCAGTAATTCTGTGTTGGTTTCGAAAGAAGCATCACTTGTACTGTCCTTTCGGGCCTCGGTATTGACTTGTTTCTGATGAGTTACGGTGAAGGTCAGTGTCCCACATTGTCTGAACACTACAGGAACACATTCCACAACACAGCACGGACGGGGCGAGCAATGCACCTGACGCCGCCTCATTGTCAGTAAGATTAATGTCTGCACAAGACGGGTCACGTCAGAGCCACTGATCACTTGAAGATCTGCTGGACTGCGCAGGTCAGTCAGTGGACGCCCAGCCTAGCCATATTCTCGTCTAACTCGACCATGTTCTCTGGAAGCTGCATATGTAGGTTCTTGATCACTTTTTGCCGTTGTTTTAGAATAATTAATCATTATCTGTTGTTTATGCAGTCGTTTCCACATTACCATATTATTCATAGCATAAACCTACGTCTTGCGTATCGTCAGCACCGAACGTTGAAACATTCTAACGCACACAATCATGTTCACCTGGCCTTGCGTAAACCCAATTGTTATTCACACAATTCTTTTCAGTGATCAGAGGAACAACAGTGCGAGACATCAGTAATGCACGCATGAGTGAGATGAATATGTTCATGATTATTCATCTACTGACTACTGGCGACTTCACGTGAACTTGAGGCAGATCTGCCAACATCAGATTCGTTCATGACCCACTAACCCATGGCTAACTCGACTGTCACATATTATGTAATTCAGAAAGTGTACAGCAGTACACAGGTGCACACTCAGCATCCCGGCAGTTAGGAAAGGCCTGCACGAATCACTGTAATGAGGTTGTCCTCACAGGAGGTGTACCAGCGACATAGTGTCCAGTGAACTTTACTAAGGTCCGATTTGTTAGCTGAAGTTTAGCTTGTTAGGTTAGGTTAGGTTAGGTTAGGTCTGGTTTGTTTAGTTTCTTTTTTTTTGTTAGGTTTGGTTTGTTATTTTCTGTTAGGTTAATTAGAGTTGGTTTTAGTTTATTACGTTAGGTTAGGTGTGTTAAGTTTGGTTAGTTAGGTTTGTTATTTTGTGTTAGGTTAATCAAAGTAAGTTTTAGTTTGTTAGGTTAAGGTAGGTTTATTAGGTTAAGTTTGGTTTGTTAGGGTAGTTTGGCTTGTTAGTTCAGGTTTGGTTAATTAGATTAGGTTTGTTACGTTAGGTTTGGTTTGAGTTGAGATTGTTTTTGATGTGTTTTGAACGATTCTGAATTTCATTTTTGTCGCTACTTATTATTTTCGTGATTTCCTTCACCCAAAACCCGGTTCCCAGGGGAATGTCAGGTGTCCGAAACGGTAAATTCACCGGCCACCTAACGCACTGATCCGTTTTGCCGATCTGTTTTATCAAATATTGCTACATATCCGCTTGAAAAGTACAGCTATAAACTAAAAGTAACAAATGTATTAGAAATGCACATGAACAAATCTGTGAGGATAAGAAATGAGTATTTCCAAACGAGTTAAAAAGATCCAGGAAGTTGATATCGGCAACTCAAACTTGATTCCCGGGTGGAGGTAGTAGTGTGCTGGGATGGAGGGAGGAACGTGAAAGAGTCCAGTAAGATAGGCTGCATTATTGTTCATGCAGCACGGGACGCTGGGGCTGTGAGAAAACTGGTAAACTTTCGCCGCTGGTATGTGGGATGGTATTATCTGTAAGGACACATCTTGACGGGAGGATCGTACACGAGAAGTAGTGGTATAGCAAGATGTCACGTGACCCCTCACATCGAGCGCAGTCCTCGACCAATATGACATTAACATTAATTATCGTCCCTGAGACTACCTCTGCTTTATCTGGAAATTCATTTATAACGATTAAGGTACATAGACATCACCAAGAACAATATTTCTTTCTTTAGTACAAAAGAAAGACAGGTAATGGACTTGAGTCTGACAGTTTACATTCATATAACTAATGAACGTAATTACGAAACAGAATTACATTTTACACCGAAGTTGCTTCACTTTCCTCCATGCTTTTCATTACTAGCAAATGTCTCACACCAGATATTAAACATTTTAGATTACTTATCTTGTGAGAAATGTTCAAGTTATGGTAATTAATCTTTTTATCATTGAAATATGATCAAACCACATGAGGACATCACCCTCAGCTCTCGTCCTACAAGCCACCTCACATACCCTATCATTTCCCGCTCGATCAGCCCACCTCACACCACATATTGTCCTCAAACATTTCATTTCCAGCACATCCACCCTCCTCCATATATCTTTATCTACTGTCCAGGCCTGCCTTCCCTAGAACACCGTCAAGACTGCTATACCATCGCGTACCCATTTTTGCCCTCCACGCACACGCTGTGACCTCTCTTCCCACACACACTTCAATGCACCCAGGATCTTAGCCTTCTTATCCACCCCACGGACTATTTCAGCGTCCGTGATTCCATATGTTGCCATGTCTACTTTCAGGCATTGATAACATTCCAATTCCTCCGGGTTCTCTCTCCTCACACAGCCTGTCTCACTTCCCAGCTAAACTTTACAACCTTGTTTGTTCTTGATAACTCAACTTTCTCCTTTCACACACTCTCCAGCTGAGACACTAGCTTCTGAAGTTCCTTACCCGAGGCTGCCACCAGAACCGTGTCATCCGCAAACAGCAACTGAGTAACTTCCCAGCGTCCCCATCCCCAGCCCCCGTCAGCATACTGCAAACCCGCCCCTTTTTCGCAGTCCCCAGGTAAACAGGGTTAAGCTCCTACATTTCGGCCAGGTACCGGAGGCAGGGAAGGCAGGAGCACTGAGTCAGAGGCAGGGGAGAGGCAGCACCAAGACGGGAACAGAGGAGGCGGGAGCATTGAGTTAGAGGAAGGGGAGGAGGCAGCGCCAGGCAGGAGGCGTCAACAGGAGATCACAAGAGCCTGTCATTATCAACAAGGACCTCGGGTCATGCAACCCCCACTGACCTGCTCTCATTACTCCGGACTCTTAACATGTTTCCTGGAGCGCAGTGTGTCAGGCCATAGACCGCCTCACTCACCCCTGGTCCCAGACACTCCAGGAAAAGATTAATCTTCAGATAACAGTGATAATTTCTTACGTTCAGAACGTAATTTGTAGCCTGGCATCATAAGACGAGGTACGTTAGGCCAGCCTGACTCTGGGTGGGTAAGGTGGTGACCTGCATACCTACTGCTTGTAATACTAGGTCAGGTCACAGAGGTCCTGATGGTGACTGTCTGCTGGTGATGTTAGCGAGTACTGTATCCTTGTCATGTGTTGTTGGCGCTGTGTACAGCCACGTTCAGTATTTCGTGAGACACTGGCGGTGGAGGAGGACAGCCCACTCCACCCTTCCCGGACGGCAGGTCACCACGTCGAGCTTCCCACTGCAACATACACAGTGGAACTGGTAACGAAGCAGAGTGGATCAAACGAAGACTCGACAAGAAGAAATGGGAAGGATATTGATATGAATATCGTTCAACATGCCTGCTGTGTTAATATCCTGCTGACGTGGCCCATGACCTAGTGCGTTATACAGGAAAGCTTCTAGTAATGGATACACTGAAGACTAGATAAGGTTAATTCGAAACTGATTTCCTCGTTGTTCTGTGATATTCCCATGGATCTTCCTATCAATATAGTTTTGTTCTTCACGTCGGTAGGATATTGACACAGTCACGCTCCATCGGCAGTCACGTTGGACGATATTCCTATCAATATCCATCCTTCCCATCTTTTCTTGACGAGTCTTCGTTCTAATTCCACTGCTTCGTTACCAGTTTCACTCTGTGTTGGTGGGAGGCTTGGCGTGGTGACCTGCCGTCCAAGAAGAGTGTAGTGGGCTGTCCTCCTCCACCGCCAGTGTCTCACGAGCCTGTGTGGTGAACCCTTCACCTGTGTGTACTGGTGATGAAGACACCAGGACCTGCCAGGTAACCTCCCGTGCGGCTAATGGTCACCAGGACCTGCCTGGTGATCCTCCCGTACGGCTGATGGTCACCAGGACGTGGCAGGTGATCCTCCCGTGCTGCTGATGGTCACCAGGACCGTAGCTGTACGTGAGACACCGGACCAGGTACCAGTGGCGTCCCGGGACCTGGGCGACGCCAGTGTCCCACCACCAGCCCAGCCCGGAGCGCCCTCCTCACCTGCCACACCCAGGGAGCTACTGATGGCCAGGCAGGGTTGCAAGTGGCCACACAGTTACCTCCCTGGCCACCTGGAACATCGCCTGGATGTAAGGAACTCCCTGGCCACCTGGAACATCGTCTGGATGTAAGGAACTCCCTGGCCACCTGGAACATCGCCTGGATGTAAGGAACTCCCTGGCCACCTGGAACATCGCATGGATGTAAGGAGCTTTCTGGGAACCTGGAACATCGCCTGGATGGTTTATTTCCTGCTAGAACAACATAAGGATTCCAGCTGTAAGGAAGACGAAACCTGGATATTAGGAACCGAGAGTGAGTGATAACAGGGCAGTGCATAGTGTAACAGGTGGAACTAACGGTAGTTCAGACAGTAACAGGTGAGACTAACGGTAATACAGACAGTAATAGGTGGAATTAACGGTAACATAAGACAGTAGCAGGTGAAACTAACGGTAACATACAGACAGTAATGTGAAATTACTCATAACAGTGAAAATAATTTGGAAATGTTTTGATAACTGTATAAACTGAGTGACCTACGAGTAAGGCCTGAGACAGTTTAAGAAAGTGTGGCGCAGTGTTGAGTGATCAGGTTGTGGGCCACATGTAGTATAGTGACAGTTTATGTGTCTTTTTTGTGTTAGTTTTAACGGCACGGACGACTGAATGCTCAGTGAAGACCATCTCATTAAAACTCAAAGGACTCATAGGAATATATATATATATATATATATATATATATATATATATATATATATATATATATATATATATATATATATATATATAAATTTATTTATTTATTTATTTATTTTTTATTTATATATATTTATTTTGCTTTGTCGCTGTCTCCCGCGTTAGCGAGGTAGCGCAAGGAAACAGACGAAAGAATGGCCCAACTCACCCACATACACATGTATATATACATACACGTCCACACACGCAAATATACATACACGTCCACACACGCAAATATACATACCTATGCATCTCAACTTATACATTTATATACACACACATACATATACATATATACACATGTACATAATTCATACTGTCTGCCTTTATTCATTTCCATCGCCACCTAGCCACACATTAAATAACAACCCCCTCCCCCTCATGTGTGCGAGGTAGCGCTAGGAAAAGACAACAAAGGCCACATTCGTTCACACTCACTCTCTAGCTGTCATGTAATAATGCACCAAAACCACAGCTATCTTTCCACATCAAGGCCCCACAGAACTTTCCATGGTTTACCCCAGACGCTTCACATGTCCTGGTTCAATCCATTGACAGCACGTCGACCCCGGTATACCACATCGTTCCAATTCACTCTATTCCTTGCACGCCTTTCACCCTCCTGCATGTTCAGGCCCCGATCACTCAAAATCTTTTTCACTCCATCTTTCCACCTCCAATTTGGTCTCCCGCTTCTCCTCATTCCCTCCACCTCTGACACATATATCCTCTTGATCAATCTTTCCCCACTCATTCTCTCCATGTGACCAAACCATTTCAAAACACCCTCTTCTGCTCTCTCAACCACACTCTTTTTATTACCACACATTTCTCTTACCCTATTATTACTTACTCGATAAAACCACGTCACACCACATATTGTCCTCAAACATCTCATTTCCAAAACATCACTCCTCCTCCGCACAACTCTATCCATAGCCCACGCCTCGCAACCATATAACATTGTTGGAACCACTATTCCTTCAAACATACCCATTTTTGCTTTCCGCGATAATGTTCACGACTTCCACACGTTCTTCAACGCTCCCAGAACTTTCGCCCCCTCCCCCACCCTATGATTCACTTCCGCTTCCATGGTTCCATCCGCTGCGAAATCCACTCCCAGATATCTAAAACACTTCACTTCCTCCAGTTTTTCTCCATTCAAACTTACCTGCCAGTTGACTTGACCCTCAACCCTACTGTACCTAATAACCTTGCTCTTATTCACATTTACTCTCAGCTTTCTTCTTTCACACACTTTACCAAACTCAGTCACCAGCTTCTGCAGTTTCTCACATGAATCTTCCACCAGCGCTGTATCATTAGCGAACAACAACTGACTCACTTCCCAAGCTCTCTCATCCACAACAGACGACATACTTGCCCCTCTTTCCAAAACTCTTGCATTTACCTTCCTAACAACCCCATCCATAAACAAATTAAACAACCATGGAGACATCACACACCCCTGTCGCAAACCTACACATATGTATATATATATATATATATATATATATATATATATATATATATATATATATATATATATATATATATATATACCCTAGCCTAAGCCAGGTACCCATTTTCTCGAACAGTTCAAAGTGGAGGATGACTGTGGACCGGTTGCCGCGATTTGGATTGGAGTCTATGAGGACTCGACCCCGGGCGGGCCCGTAAGAGCGTCCCGCTCAGCAGCGGTAGATTACCATGGACGGCATTAACGACCCCGGCAGTTGATAGACCCAAAGGCCAAACAACCAAACAGCGTATTAAGTAAACGACTCGTTAAATGTAGTCGGAAATGATGGTATATGTAGGAGGGTTTGGGTAACGGTAGTGCCATCCTCAACCTTACAAGCACGACGACCTGACCCATGACGGAACGACCCTTATCTCAACGGGACGACCCTCGTGAATGGTGACCTGGCCTGTGACCAGACCCTTCAGGTCACACTCGTGGGCCTCACTGTTGTGTTCAAGAGGTCGTACCGTCGTGCTCAAGGGATTCAGGCTACCCGGGTAGGCCTGGGTAGCCTGGGGCTAGGTAGAGTAGCCCGGGATGGCCTGGAAGATGGGAGGCGCGGGAGAGGAGAGGAAGCATGGGAAACCAGACGAGATAAGACCCCTCACCAAGAGGTGGAGTTCCCAGCGGCCTTGTCGTAAACAAACCTTGGGGGCTTCCCCATGTGTCCAGGCTGGCTACTGGAGGCCACTAAGGCTACCTTCTCCGGCTTTCCTGGCCTTCCCACCACCCCGTAAGGCTGGGAAGGGCACGTCTGGAGGTGCCGCTCGGAACGGGTCAGGCTCCCGGGTGCTGGACGAGGGGAGAGTGGTCAGCGTCCTGTGGCGATAACACCGCCTGTCGTGTCAACAGCAGCTGGTGGGCTTTGTAGGGCAAGCTGAGGTGAAGCTTCCTCTCTCCTGCCCACGGCTGACACACACACACACACACACACACACACACACACACACACACATAACGGTTTATTGATAAACATTACGTGGCCGCGCGTAGGTACATATAAATCACACGTGTATATAAATGTTAATGAGAGGGTATAGCTGGAAGAAAAACCACAGGAAAATCTATATGTCAAAGGTAATTTTCTCCGCCAATCAATGGTGTAAGACGTTGTTACTGGGGACATGAATTACAAAATCTATCGGTGAAATTTGAGTTACAAGTGAAGTGAACTGAGTATAGAGGTAGTATGTGAGTACACGTGTTGCTGTACCGCAGTGGAAGGCTTTGAAACATGTGAGTCACGTGTTGTCCCATCGCTGACCTCCCGCTGCTGTGGTGGCAGCAGGAGGCGATGCCGTGGCTCTGCTAGTAGGCCACGTCCGAGCGCCAGGCTCAGGTCCTGTCGCCTCGGGACCAGCGTAGCTGACTGGAACGTGTCTGAGGTCGTCTTGATAACTAGTGTCATAACCCACAGCTGTTTTCGTTACTGGACGTTGATTCCTGCCCACTCGTGTCGCCTGCTGTAGTGTGAGGCCGGCGTGTTAAAGTGGACAACAGGATCGCATATTGCTCCTAATATGTTGATTGCCTCCCTCCACCATCCATAGTAGGTTGAGGCAATGCTTGTACTCCAGATCCGAGGTTTTCCCCCTTACAGCCCTGACCACAGCCCTCATTACGGCCCTCACAGTTCTCATGAGCCAATACTCTCCCCCTCCTCACCCTGCCGTAGCCCTCGGTGCATTCCTCTCCCTACCGTACTCTCCCGCTCGCCCTCTGCTCAACCTGCTACTACAGCTGGTCCCGTCACCACTAGACTAGCTAACGAGTCAATCTAGGGCGAGAGATGGCGGTGGACGGCAGTGTGGGTGTGGACTGGTCCCACCCTTCACGATCCGCTTCCCAGACACGGCCGCTCTGATTGATTTGTGCTGGTGTCCCCGGCAGATTTATCGTGCCGCCCATGCTCATCCTGTGAGCGGTAGCGCAAAAGGATTACAGGGGTCACAAAGGGTCTTAGACCCCAGTGAGACATTCTGATCTCCGGGTGTTAAGGGCAAGTAGTGAGGATAAAGAATCAGAGATAATTAAACTGTCTGTGTCAGTGATTTCTACCTGCTCAAGAGCTACCATGTGAACACTTCAGTTTGTAGAGTAGATGTCCAGTTGTTTATTGTAACATTTTTCTCTAATCTATTACCATTGGGCTGGAGCACACTGCCTGCCCTCCCAGTGTCGTGAGAACCGTCAGTACAGATGATGCACTGGGCTATGTTATTGTCAGTCTGGAGTTTGTGTATATGTTCCAGAGCGCTGCTCTTGGCTAAGTGTTGAAGGTCAACATTATAAGTAATTAGATTCTTGGGTGGAGAAGTTGATGTAGTGACGTCACAGGGAGTTATCATGCCACCTGACCCGTCACCTGCCTAGTAAGCTAACCTGCAGGTCCTCCCCATCAGGAGCCACAGTGGCAGCTAACATGCAGGTCCTCCCCACCAGGAGCCACAGTGGCAGCTGATCTAAAGGTCCAACAGTACTCGCACACAACACCTGCCTCTGTACCCAGACGACATCTGTATTAAGTTACCAACAGGTGCACATGTACACACAGGGATCACGGTTGAAAACGCTTGCATGTATGTTACGTTTACGTACACAAACGCATTCATCAGAGGAAGGTAACAGAGGTGTGATGTCAGAGATATGAGAGGTGAGTTACAGTAAGAGGTCAGAGGCCTTAGAATTTGCCCAAAGTAGGAAATAGAAGGGTAAAGGGTGATTTGCGCACAACCTTTTAAGTTTGAAAACCAGTTGGATGATTCAGGAGAGATGCAGCTGTAGGACAAGTACAACCCAGAACAAGACCTTAATGAAGAAAAATGCTGGAAAAAATGTCAAGAAGTAAAGGTACAACACCAGAGACGTGGATGACTGGAATGTGCTAGGAATATAACGGTAAATAATGACAACAGAGAAAAAAATTGACAAGTGTGATAAAGATGATTCAAGAGATGTGGCCCCGCCAGAGTAGAACTCCCTCCCTGTCCAGTACAAACGGATGTTTACACATAAAAACATCCGTACACATGCGCGCGCACACACACACACACACACACACACACACACACACACACACACACACACACACACACACACACACACCGCAACATTCTGCATTCTTGGTAATAAGCCTGTATACCACAAGGGAATCATTACAGCCAGATAATCATCATGCAACATCTTTATGATCTTGTTGCAAAAGATCCAGGTGAAGAGGACATTCAACCTCCTTTAATTCACAAAGAATAAATTCCGGAAATATTATCAGAATTTCCCTGGGTTAGGGGAGAAAGAATTCTACCTCCGCATTCCCTGCGTGTCATAGAAGGCGACTAAAGGGGGCGGGAGCGGGGGGCTGGAAACCCTCCCCTTCCTGTATTTCAATTTTTAAAAAAGGAAACAGAAGAAGGAGTTAAGCGAGGAGTGCTCATCCTCCTCGAAGGCTCAGATTGGGGTGTCTGAATGTGTGTGGATGTAACTAAGATGAGAAAAAAAAGGAGAGATAGGTAGTATGTTTAAGGAAAGGAACCTGAATGTTCTAGCTGAGTGAAACAAAGTTCAAGGGTGAAAGAAAAGAAAGATCTGGATATAGGGGTTGGTGAGAAGACAAGAGCTGCGGAAGGTGTAGCACTACTGCTGAGCAAGAGCTGCGGGAGTGTGTGAGTGTGAAGAAGTGAGGTCTAGATTGATATGGGTCAAACTGTAAGTAGATGGCGAGAGATGGGTGATTATTGGTGCTTATGCACCTGGTCATGAGATGAAAAATCATGAGAGCCCAGTGTTTTAGGAGCAGGTGAGTGAGTGTCAGCGGTTTGATGCAAAATACCAGATGTTAAAGATGGGTGACTTAACGTGATTTAAATGCGAAGGTGAATAATATGGCAGTTGAGAGGGGCATGGGGTATTATGAATGGAGATGGTAAATAGCTTGTGGAGTTGTGTACGGATAAAGGATAAAGTAGTGATGATACGGAACACCTGGATAAAAAAGAGAGGGACATACACAGGTATACTAATGTGAGTGGGAATGATGGTCAGCGAGCACTAGTGGATTACATACTGACTGATTGACGTACAAGAGAGAGACTTTTGGATGTGAACGTGCTGAGTACTGCTGGTGGCATATCTGATCATTACCTCGTAAAGGCTAGGGTGAAGATTTGTATGTTTTTGGAAAAGAAGAGGAAACAATATCTGTGAGAAGAGAGTGGTGAGAGTAGGTCTGCTTGAGAAAGCTACCTGTGTGAAGAAATATCAGAGAGATTGAGTGAACAATGGCAAAAGCTGAGAGTAAGCTAAGCGTGTGGCAAGCGTCTGGTGGGAGGTAGGCTGATCGGGTTGGGTAGTGAGTGGCTGGATGTCGAATGAAAATCGCTTTTGAAAGAGAAAAGAGAGGTATATGGGCGATATTTATAAGGAGGGAGTGCAAGTGATTGGAAGATGTATGAAATATATACAAAGTTTTTGAGAGATTGTGGCATACATGTATCACTTCTAAGCTCCCCGATTTTTCGCTTCCCTCCCTCACTTTGCTCCCTCATACCTAGCTTCCTCTCTGGCCGATCTACTGTACTTCCGGGGTTATTGATGGATCAGCCTCCTTCCCTTTCTCCATCAACAATGGTGTCCCTTACGGTTCTGTCTTGTCTTCTACACTTTATCCCGTATTCATCATCGATTTCCTTTCTTCCACAAATAACTGAATACACTCATGCTCCGACGACTCTCTACTGCTACCATTCCTCCACATCCTTCAAATCTCCCCTTACTCTCACTCGATCTGCATCTCGTCTTGATACAGCTCCCTTCTCTGGGGTTATGCTGGTCCTCCCTGCCCTGGGGTTGTGATGGTCCTCCCTGCCCTGGGGTTGTGCTGGTCCTCCCTGCCCTGGGGTTGTGCTGGTCCTCCCTGCCCTAGGGTTGTGCTGGTCCTCCCTGCCCTGGGGTTGTGCTGGTCCTCCCTGCCCTGGGGTTGTGCTGGTCCTCCCTGCCCTGGGGTTATGCTGGTCCTCCCTGCCCTGGGGTTGTGATGGTCCTCCCTGCCCTGGGGTTGTGCTGGTCCTCCCTGCCCTGGGGTTGTGCTGGTCCTCCCTGCCCTGGGGTTGTGATGGTCCTCCCTGCCCTGGGGTTGTGCTGGTCCTCCCTGCCCTGGGGTTGTGCTGGTCCTCCCTGCCCTGGGGTTATGCTGGTCCTCCTTGCCCTGGGGTTGTGCTGGTCCTCCCTGCCCTGGGGTTGTGCTGGTCCTCCCTGCCCTGGGGTTGTGCTGGTCCTCCCTGCCTTGGGGTTGTGCTGGTCCTCCCTGCCCTGGGGTTGTGATGGTCCTCCCTGCCCTGGGGTTGTGCTGGTCCTCCCTGCCCTGGGGTTGTGATGGTCCTCCCTGCCCTGGGGTTGTGCTGGTCCTCCCTGCCCTGGGGTTGTGCTGGTCCTCCCTGCCCTGGGGTTAGGCTGACGGAATGTGCGCCGTGGTTGTGGTATACGGGTTTAGCCCTGGTGCTGACGGCTGGCTGACGCAGCGCTCCCCCCTCGAAGCCTTACTCACACACGGAAATAGCTTTTCCATAAATCACCGTCAGGAGTTACGCGTCCTCGGAAACACTGAGAACTTACGCTGGTGTTCTGGCAGGGCAGCCAGGACGAGGTCGTCACCACCACACCCTAATATGGCCCACGACGCCACCTGGGCCCCTCCAGCAGACGAGTGGAGTCGTGAAAAAGCAATTCTAACACCGTTGTGTTGTATGGTTGACCTCACGCTGACACAAACAAATGAAGAACTAATTTTAGATCTGGGTCATCTCCAAGTGAGACGCCACGTAGGGTTAAGGTCATGTGTGGTGGGGAGTGTATTCAGGGGCAGTGTGATACCCAGCAAGGTCAGGGGTCAGTTTGCTACCAGCCCTGAGGGCAGACGATGTCCACATTTTACATGTGTCCACAGAAGTGATTGTGTGGCGCGCCACCAGTACGTGGTGGTCACCCTTGTGTCTCATGTGGTTAGTCGCCTTCGTTTATGTTAGCTGGATCGTCGTCTGGGATACGAACCACGGTCCTGGGATACGAACCATGGTCCTGGGATACGAACCATGGTTCTGGGATACGAACCATGGTCCTGGGATACGAACTATGGTCCTGGGATACGAACTATGGTCCTGGGATACGAACCATGGTCCTGGGATACGAACCATGGTCCTGGGATACGAACCATGGTTCTGGGATACGAACCATGGTCCTGGGATACGAACCATGGTCCTGGGATACGAACCATGGTTCTGGGATACGAACCATGGTCCTGGGATACGAACTATGGTCCTGGGATACGAACCATGGTCCTGGGATACGAACCATGGTCCTGGGATACGAACTATGGTCCTGGGATACGAACTATGGTCCTGGGATACGAACCATGGTCCTGGGATACGAACTATGGTCCTGGGATACGAACCACGGTCCTAAGATACGAATCACGGTCCTGGAATACGAACCATGGTCCTGGGATACAAACCATGGTCCTGGGATACGAACCAAGGTCTTTGGATACGACCCACAGTCCTGGAATACGAACCATGGTCCTGGAATACGAACCACCGTCCTGGGATACGAACCACGGTCCTAAGATACGAACCATGGTCCTGATATACGAATCATGGCCCTGGGATACGAACCATGGTCCTGGGATACGAACCACGGTCCTAAGATACGAACTACGGTCCTGGAATACGAACCATGGTCCTGAGATACGAACCATGGTCCTGGGATACGAACCACGGTCTTTGGATACGACCCACAGTCCTGGAATACGAACCATGGCCCTGGAATACGAACTACGGTCCTGAGATACGAACCATGGTCCTGGATTACGAACCACGGTTCTGGGATACGAATCATGGTCCTGGAATACGAACCACTGTCCTGGGATACGAACCATGGTCCTGGGATACGAACCACGATCCTGGGATACGAACCATGGTCCTGGAATTCGAACCACAGTCCTGGGATACGAACCATGGTCCTATCATGCACCTGTGTGATGCTCATTCATCAGGTAGATGAGAGGGTCAGGTCAGTCTGACGGAGGAGGGTCAGTGGTGCCTACAGTCTTGACCCATGAGCCAGTGCAATATCACCTCCCTGAAATAATTAAAATCTTATTCTTAAATTCATTACGCTGCGCCCCTGTCATGTCGAACCTTAGATTGATTTTCTTCATATAATATCTCAATGTGAAAAGCAAGTTTACACCGTCAGTGAAAAATCGCAGGTTATGTGTTTGGAGCGACACCGTTGGGCAATGGAGTGGCTCCTTCAGCCACAGAATGGGCGGTGCACCTTGACTACGCCCGTTAGACAGACGCTACAGCGGAGAGATAATCTTATGATCAAGATGCGCAACACAGGCGTCCTGCGGCTCTGGGCGCACTGAGGCGTACGTATGTATATCCAGGACTGATGACGCACCGTGGACGAATGTGTTCTGGTCAACATCAATACCGTCGATAGCAAGACTATGACAGAGAGCCGTGGGTGGGAGTACCAGGTTCCTGGCAGTGTGAAGTGCACTTACCAGTGGTAGCAGACCATCGCATGAATTATAAGTGTACAGCAGCGATGTAGTACATCAGCCGGGCGAACCTGGCCAAGGGCAAGTTAGCTAGCTGTGTTGTGTGTCCCACCTCGGTCCCCACCAGCGGTGTTGTGTGTCCCACCTCGGTCCCCACCAGCGGTGCTGTGTGTCCCACCTCGGTCCCCACCAGCGGTGCTGTGTGTCCCACCTCGGTCCCCACCAGCGGTGCTGTGTGTCCCACCTTGGTCCCCACCAGCGGTGCTGTGTGTCCCACCTCGGTCCCCACCAGCGGTGCTGTGTGTCCCACCTTGGTCCCCACCAGCCAAAAGGATGCAGGAGTAACTTTGCAGTTCCTTGTGTCCTGACACGTATGTGTGTGTGTGTGTATGTGTGTGTATGTGTGTGTGTATGTGTGTGTGTGTGTGTGTGTGTGTGTGTGTGTGTGTGTGTGTGTGTGTGTGTAATTTTTGATGGTCAAGATTGCTGGCACGGACAGATGTCATCGAGATTAGACCTTTGTTGAAAATTTATCCCTGAGTGAATCAGGGCCTGGCCGTCAATCAGACCTAACCGTCAATCAGGCTGGCCGTCAATCAGACCTAACCGTCAATCAGGCCTGGCCGTCAATCAGACCTAACCGTCAATCAGGCCTGGCCGTCAATCAGGCCTGGCCGTCAATCAGACCTAACCGTCAATCAGGCCTGGCCGTCAATCAGACCTAACCGTCAATCAGGCCTGGCCGTCAATCAGACCTAACCGTCAATCAGGCTGGCCGTCAATCAGACCTAACCGTCAATCAGGCTGGCCGTCAATCAGACCTAACCGTCAATCAGGCTGGCCGTCAATCAGACCTAACCGTCAATCAGACCTAACCGTCAATCAGGCCTGGCCGTCAATCAGACCTAACCGTCAATCAGGCCTGGCCGTCAATCAGACCTAACCGTCAATCAGGCCTGGCCGTCAATCAGACCTAACCGTCAATCAGACCTAACCGTCAATCAGGCCTGGCCGTCAATCAGACCTAACCGTCAATCAGGCCTGGCCGTCAATCAGACCTAACCGTCAATCAGGCCTGGCCGTCAATCAGGCCTGGCCGTCAATCAGACCTAACCGTCAATCAGACCTAACCGTCAATCAGGCCTGGCCGTCAATCAGACCTAACCGTCAATCAGGCCTGGCCGTCAATCAGACCTAACCGTCAATCAGGCCTGGCCGTCAATCAGACCTAACCGTCAATCAGGCCTGGCCGTCAATCAGACCTAACCGTCAATCAGGCTGGCCGTCAATCAGACCTAACCGTCAATCAGGCTGGCCGTCAATCAGACCTAACCGTCAATCAGGCTGGCCGTCAATCAGACCTAACCGTCAATCAGACCTAACCGTCAATCAGGCCTGGCCGTCAATCAGACCTAACCGTCAATCAGGCCTGGCCGTCAATCAGACCTAACCGTCAATCAGGCCTGGCCGTCAATCAGACCTAACCGTCAATCAGACCTAACCGTCAATCAGGCCTGGCCGTCAATCAGACCTAACCGTCAATCAGGCCTGGCCGTCAATCAGACCTAACCGTCAATCAGGCCTGGCCGTCAATCAGGCCTGGCCGTCAATCAGACCTAACCGTCAATCAGGCCTGGCCGTCAATCAGGCCTGGCCGTCAATCAGGCCTGGCCGTCAATCAGACCTAACCGTCAATCAGACCTAACCGTCAATCAGGCCTGGCCGTCAATCAGACCTAACCGTCAATCAGGCTGGCCGTCAATCAGACCTAACCGTCAATCAGGCCTGGCCGTCAATCAGACCTAACCGTCAATCAGGCTGGCCGTCAATCAGACCTAACCGTCAATCAGGCCTGGCCGTCAATCAGACCTAACCGTCAATCAGGCTGGCCGTCAATCAGACCTAACCGTCAATCAGGCCTGGCCGTCAATCAGACCTAACCGTCAATCAGGCCTGGCCGTCAATCAGACCTAACCGTCAATCAGGCCTGGCCGTCAATCAGGCCTGGCCGTCAATCAGGCCTGGCCGTCAATCAGGCCTGGCCGTCAATCAGGCCTGGCCGTCAATCAGGCCTGGCCGTCAATCAGGCCTGGCCGTCAATCAGGCCTGGCCGTCAATCAGACCTAACCGTCAATCAGCCTGGCCGTCAATCAGACCTAACCGTCAATCAGACCTAACCGTCAATCAGACCTAACCGTCAATCAGGCCTGGCCGTCAATCAGGCCTGGCCGTCAATCAGACCTAACCGTCAATCAGACCTAACCGTCAATCAGACCTAACCGTCAATCAGACCTAACCGTCAATCAGACCTAACCGTCAATCAGACCTAACCGTCAATCAGGCTGGCCGTCAATCAGGCCTGGCCGTCAATCAGACCTAACCGTCAATCAGGCTGGCCGTCAATCAGGCCTGGCCGTCAATCAGGCCTGGCCGTCAATCAGGCCTGGCCGTCAATCAGACCTAACCGTCAATCAGACCTAACCGTCAATCAGCCTGGCCGTCAATCAGACCTAACCGTCAATCAGGCTGGCCGTCAATCAGGCCTGGCCGTCAATCAGGCCTGGCCGTCAATCAGGCCTGGCCGTCAATCAGACCTAACCGTCAATCAGGCTGGCCGTCAATCAGGCCTGGCCGTCAATCAGGCCTGGCCGTCAATCAGGCCTGGCCGTCAATCAGGCCTGGCCGTCAATCAGACCTAACCGTCAATCAGACCTAACCGTCAATCAGGCTGGCCGTCAATCAGACCTAACCGTCAATCAGGCCTGGCCGTCAATCAGACCTAACCGTCAATCAGGCTGGCCGTCAATCAGACCTAACCGTCAATCAGACCTAACCGTCAATCAGGCTGGCCGTCAATCAGACCTAACCGTCAATCAGCCTGGCCGTCAATCAGGCCTGGCCGTCAATCAGACCTAACCGTCAATCAGGCTGGCCGTCAATCAGACCTAACCGTCAATCAGACCTAACCGTCAATCAGGCTGGCCGTCAATCAGACCTAACCGTCAATCAGGCCTGGCCGTCAATCAGGCCTGGCCGTCAATCAGACCTAACCGTCAATCAGACCTAACCGTCAATCAGGCTGGCCGTCAATCAGGCCTGGCCGTCAATCAGGCCTGGCCGTCAATCAGGCCTGGCCGTCAATCAGGCTGGCCGTCAATCAGACCTAACCGTCAATCAGGCTGGCCGTCAATCAGGCCTGGCCGTCAATCAGACCTAACCGTCAATCAGACCTAACCGTCAATCAGGCTGGCCGTCAATCAGACCTAACCGTCAATCAGACCTAACCGTCAATCAGGCTGGCCGTCAATCAGGCCTGGCCGTCAATCAGACCTAACCGTCAATCAGGCTGGCCGTCAATCAGACCTAACCGTCAATCAGGCTGGCCGTCAATCAGGCCTGGCCGTCAATCAGGCCTGGCCGTCAATCAGGCCTGGCCGTCAATCAGGCCTGGCCGTCAATCAGACCTAACCGTCAATCAGACCTAACCGTCAATCAGGCTGGCCGTCAATCAGGCCTGGCCGTCAATCAGACCTAACCGTCAATCAGGCCTGGCCGTCAATCAGGCCTGGCCGTCAATCAGGCCTGGCCGTCAATCAGACCTAACCGTCAATCAGGCCTGGCCGTCAATCAGACCTAACCGTCAATCAGACCTAACCGTCAATCAGGCCTGGCCGTCAATCAGGCCTGGCCGTCAATCAGACCTAACCGTCAATCAGGCCTGGCCGTCAATCAGACCTAACCGTCAATCAGGCCTGGCCGTCAATCAGGCCTGGCCGTCAATCAGGCCTGGCCGTCAATCAGACCTAACCGTCAATCAGGCCTGGCCGTCAATCATTATTCGCTAACGATCATTCAACCATCTTCCAGCTACAGCAGTACGACACCAACATTATCACGTAACATGACTTCGGTTTGTGATCCTTGATACCAGACCCTCATGCATATCCTGAAAATTTCAATCACAGACATCCACTATGTTCTGTCTCTTCATACTTGATTACATCACAAAGGAGACGCAACAGATTGGTCAGATGTGAACGGTTATGTCTGGAATCATGCTGCAAATCGTTGATTGGATGGTGATCATCTCGATAAGTAATAAACTTAACCCAAATAATGGTGTAAATATGTTTGCCAAGTACGAACGTCATGCTGTCATAAAGGGATTGTTATCCAGGCAGGCAACGGGTGAAAGAGATAAAGGTAAAATCGATATATATGTGTTGGTGAAATCAAGACCAGAAATGGAAGGTTTAAGATGGCTCCAGGCATCAACTGAACGTTACTGGATTCGGTGGGTAGCTCATCCTTGGGGTGGCTGCTGTCTACAACCTACTGGCACGGTGGATATACATCACCACCACCGACGCACTCACCTCTCCCATACAACCTACCAAGTGGACTCAACAGACTTACTCTCTGTGATTAGAACATTCACTCTCGTCCCTCTTTGCATTTACACACAGACATTTCGCCAATCCTCCGGCACCTCACCTAGAACCATACATTAATTCTGACGAACCAGTCAAATTGTCAACCCGTTTATTGAGAAATGCAACCGTATTTCCATCCACTCCAGCTGCTTTGCCACACTTCATCTTATGTAAGTCATTAGCCACCCCTTCCATGTCCATCAAACCACTTGCCGTAACTTTCTCGCTCCGGTCATGTACCACATTCAACAGTCCTTCAACATACTAACTCCATTTGCTCCTTCCACTTATGCTTCCATTTGTCATCTTGATCTCCTCACATTATTCAACTCCATCCAAAACATTCAATTGTTATTATCTTGAAGTTTGCTGCGATACTTTCGAACCCCATCTCTTTGCTGTCCTTTCTTTATATATATATATAAAAAAAAAGCCCCTGCACCTGCTTGACTTCTTGCTTCTTCCTCTTTTACATCTCCTAATCAATCGCACTCATTCTCTACAGGTAACGTCCATACACCTCTTCTTACTCTTTCAGCGTAGCTACATCATCCCTCCACTAACCTCCCCTTCTCACCCGCCTACATCCCAACCTCTGCATGCCACACACTCCTCCCTCACATGTAAGCACTACTTTCCTCAATACACTCCATTCCTCGCTCACTCCCCTTATCTCGTTTACTCTCACCATTTTCCATCCCTTACCCGAGCTCTCCTGGTGTTTCCTCACACAAGCATTTTTTCCACGCGCCTCCACTTCACCACACTCTTCGCACCAATGGCACTTCGTCTTTTCCTTAAGTCACTACGGACTTTCACCTCCCACCAGCATCTGAATTCAAAAGTCTCTCATTTGCACGTCTGTCAGTTAATACAAATTTCGACAAATCATTAACCCACACTCTAATCCCCTTCCCCTCCCCTCCACTCAGCCACGTCGACTTACGTATGACCTTTTTCTTAAACCAGGTATTCCCCACCACCAAGTCTTTTTACAGCACACAGCTCCACAAGCTATTCACCATTTTCATTCACATTGGTTACCCCATGCTCCCTAATAATACCCTTCCCACACATCACCAATTCTAGCATTCAAAATACCAGTCACTAATATTCAAACGCTTGCATCAAAAGTGCAGACAACCGCTCATCTCTTCCTAAAATATTTGCCTCCCTTCCTCACTCCTCTTGCTATCTGGCGCAAAGACACTAACATTCACCCAGCTCTTGTTACCCACTTTCATTTTCACCCACGTCAGTCTGAAACTCATTTCCTTACCCCCTTTTTTTGACGCTGCCAAAACTCCTACTTCAGCACAAGAGCCACCCCTTCCTTTGGTGATTGAGAGGGTAATGACGTGCACAGAGCATCAGGCTGGGAAGGAGCAGTGTGGTTTCAAGAATGGTAAAGGATGTGTGGATCAGGTATTTGCTTCAAAGCATGTGTCTGAGAAATGAAGAAACAGTTGAATTTGTATGTGGCATTCATGGATCTGGAGGAAGCACATGATAGGGTTGATAGAGATGCTTTGTGATAGGTCTTAAGAATATATGGTGGGGAAGGGAAGCTATTAGAAGCAGTGCAAAGTATTCATGGAGTAAGTAAGACGTGTGTGCGATTAGGTAGAGAGAAGGATGAGTGGTTTTAGGTGAAAATGGGTCTGCTGGAGGAGGGGTGTGATGTCACTATTGTTGTCTTAGTTGTTTATGGGTTGAGTGGTGAGGGAGGTAAAAGCAAAAGTCTCGGAGAGAGGGTCAGGAATGTGGCCTGCAGGAAGTCAGGGGAGCCTGGGAAGTGAATCAGATGTTTACTGATGACACGGTGCTGGTGGCAGATTCCAGTGAGGAATTGCTTGTTTGGCTCTGAGTTTGCGAGATTGCATGAAAGGAGAAAGTTGATGTGATTAAAAGCAAGGTTATTAGGTTCAACAGTGCAAAGAGACAGGTTAGTTGAGTTGAATTTGAATGGACAAGCCTTAAAGGACATGAGTGTTTTGGATACCTGGGAGCGGACATGGCGGTGTATGCAGCCGTGGAAGCGGAAGTGAGTCATAGGGTTTATGAGGGGGCGAAGGTTCTGTGAGCGCTGAAGAATGTATAGAAGGACAGGTCGCTATGTGGGAGGGCGAAAATGTGTATATGTGAAGGTATAGTAGTCCCAACGATGCTTGATAGTTGCGAAGCTTGAGCTATAGATGAGAGTGTACGGAGGAGGGTGGTGTCGGAAATGAAATGCTTGAGGACAATATGTGGTGTGAGGTGGTTTGATCGACTAAGTAATGCTAGGGTAAGAAAGAGGTGTGGTAATAAGAAGAGTAGGGCTGAATTGAACAGGGTGTGCTGAAATGGTTTGGACATATGATAAGTGAAGCGAGTTTGACTAAGAGGATATATGCATCAGAAGTGAATGGGACAAGGGAAAGGGGAGACCAAAATTAGAGATGTAAGGTTGGAGTGAAACAGATTTTGGGTGGTCGGAGCCTGAACATGTAGGAGGGTGAAAGGCGTGCACGGGATAAAGGGAATTGGAGCGATATGGCTTACAGGAGCGATGTCTATCAGTGGAGGGAACCTGGACTTATGAAACAGCCCAGAAGAAAGCATGGAAAGGTTTTAGGGGCCTGGTTATGGATGAGGACTGTGGACAGCTAGATAACTGATGTGAGTAAATGAGGCCCTTTTTTAAGTGTGTTTCTGGTGCTACTTTGGTATTGCAGTAAATACCAAAGAAATATGAAAATAAATATATACTGTTTGTTGAAACCCAATGCATATTCAACATCAACTTTTTTTCCCCTCTTTTCCTCCACACGTTTTGTTTCATCGGACGAAATGTGCATGAAATGTCCTACATACATTCTTGAAATACATGAGGCGTTTCCGGCACACAAACACTGCTTCAGTACAGCAAAGAACGATACAACACAATACACTAAGAACAAAAATCGAAATGGATCACATCTTGGTGTTAAAGATAAGAGCGGTAACGTAGTAGTATCTTGATCTGGGGACCACGTTCCCTCGTACTCCGTGTGTAGTAGTGTGGTCGGTAGGGGTTAAACTCAATGGGTCAGCTGGTGGGGTTTTTAACTTGGGTCTCTGCACTTGGTGTAGTCGCGGGAAGGTAGAGAGTGGGGTCATCTGGGGCGTGGTTGAGAACAGTCATAGGACCTTAGCTTGGCCTGTACTGTGATGATTTATGATGGGATTATGGTCTCTTATGTACGTATAAGCCTTCTGTTATTTGTAGTCTTATAAGATTATGGCATAGTTTCAGTATTATCGTGTTTCCAGTAAGATGCTTGCGAGTGAGACTTTTATGATGTTGCTGTTGCATATTTAGCTTGGGGCCTTCATTTTGAATATGGACTTATAAGGGAGAGCAGAGTGATGTAGTTGTCATAGCGATGTAAGTCAAGTTGTTTTGAATACAACCTTCGAGTGGGCGGAAGTACTTAGAAAATGTATTGGTAGACTGCTATGGGCTTGTACTCTGTGTGAGGTTGTTCCTCAACAAGTGTTCATGGGTTTTCTTGCTCTCACAGTAAATGATGTTGTGACGATCTTCGGGGACGTTGCAGGTAATTTTCCTATCTATTATCTCCTTCAGGATGCGTTCATCCGTCCGATAGGCATGAGACATCTGGTTTTTGTTGCTATTGGATATGACTAAGTAGTCGCGTATAGAGAAACACACTTCTTTCTTTATCAATTGTTTTATCAAAAAATCATTTTAAACTAGAAATTGCTTCATTGGTGTTACCTTGGTGGAAAGGTCCAATGATGAACAGTTTTTGTAAGCTCGACTTAGGTAGGCTCTGATAACGCTCCCAGACGAATGCATACTGAAGTGAAGGAGTCCGGGTGATTGGGAGATATGCAAGAGAAAGCATGATGAGGCCAAGAGGAAGGTGCAGGGGCAAATAAGAGTAAGGGGTGAGAGAGTATTGGCAAACTTCAGAGTGGATTAGAAAACTATTTGGAAGGAGGTGAATACTGTTAGGAAAACACGGGAAAACATGGTATTGAGTAGTGGTGTAGTAGTACTGGGTAGGTGTATTAGTACTGGTAGTGGTGAAGGAAGTAAAGGAGGAAGTGATAACAGGCAAATGATAGGTGAAGAGAAATTGGAGTGAGTATTGTTAAAGACTGTTGAATGTGTTAGATGATACGGTGGCAGATGTAGGATGCTTGGGACGTGGACGTATGTGATGGGAATGAATCATGGCAAGTGGTGCGATGAAAAGAAAAGAGGTGGTGAAAGCCTTTCGTTCGGTGAAGTGAGGCAAAGCGGCTGGAGAGGGTGAGATTGTTATTGAATTTCTTAAGAAAGGGGATTACACTGTTTTTAACTGGTTAGTTTGAAGCTAAAGTGCGTGTCTGGCTCAAGATGTGGTGCCAGACAGAGTGCCTGAATGTTCCAACTGGAGAGGTATAAGTTTCGTGAGTGTACCTGGTAAGCTGCATGGGAGAGTGAGACTGAGATGGTGAAGACATGCACAGAGCATCAGTTTGGGGAGGAACATTGTGCTCCCATGGGTGGTAGCGAATGAAAGGGTTGATAGAGATGCGTTGTGGAAGGTATTACAAACATTTGGTGTGGAAGGAAAGCTTCGAGAAGCTTTGCGGAGTCTTAAGATTCGTATGTGAGAGTAGAGAATAGGTAAGTGGTTCCAGGTGAAGGTGGGTCTGAGGCAGGGGTGTGTGATGTTGCCACGACCATTTAATCATTTAATCTGTTTATGGATGGGATGTTGAGGGAGGTAAATGCGAGGATCAAAGAGAGAGGAGCGGATCTACAGAGTGCTGGGAGGTGAGTCAGTTGCTGTATCCTAATGACACGGCTCTAGTGGCACTCTGTACACGTCATGGCTACAGCTGGGGTAGACATATGGTACCAGTGACATCAGCACACGTCATGGCTACGGTTGGGATAGACATACGGTACGAGTGACGTATGCATACGTCATGACTACGGCTGGAGTAGACCTGAAGGATCATTGACGTCAGCACACGTTATAGCAACGGCTGGGGTACATAAACGGAACTAGTGACGTCAGTACACATCTTGGCTACGGCTGGAGGGGGGGGGGTAGATATACCGGACCAGTGACGTCAGCACACGTCAAGGCTCGCGCTGGAGGATTATGATGATTAAAGTTTATTGAACAGAAACTGATACAATGTTACACCATCTACATGGTACAACATTACATCAGCTGTTCATTAGCGTTGTCAAAGGACTATCACAACCGCCTGGTATGGTTGATGATTGTTAATGTGGTCACAGTAATACAGAGTGTACAAGATAATGATACATCAGCACTGGAGAAACTGAATGTAGATATACGGGACTGGTGACGTCAGCACACGTCATGGCTAGGGCTGGAGTAGATATATAAGAGGAGTGACGTCAGCAACGTCATGGCTAGGGCTGGAGTAGATATATAAGAGAGTGACGTCAGCACACGTCATAGCTAGGGCTGGGGTAGACACACAGGCATATGTGTTCACTTGGGTTCTGGTACTGGGTAGTGGTAGTGGTGGTAGTGGGTAGGTGTACAGTAGTCTTGAGTGGGTAGTAGTGTACTGGGTAATGGTGTTCTGGTTCCGCTGAGTACTGAGGTACTGACATCGAGTAACGGTGTAGCTGCACTGGGTGGCTGACATGTAGTACTGGAGAGCTATGAGTGGGTTATGAATATGAGAGTGTACTGGGTCATGTTGTGGCACTGGCTGATGGTACCGGTGTAATGGTACTGGTTAATGGTTTGGCATTAATGAGTAATCGTGTAATGGGATATTACGTTATGGTTTTAATGGTACTGGATAATGTTTTCGTGGAATTGTGCAGTGGCGTACTTTATTAGTAGCACCGTAGTGGTACTGGTTAGGCTGCAGTGGAACTGGGGAACAGTTCACAGGTATCAGCGATATGCTGTAATTTACAGTGGTACTGGGGACTGGTGAAGAGGTTATGGGTGAAGTGACTGGACATTGATGTATTGGACTGGTACTCATTAGAAGTGTAGTGGTATTAAGTAGTGGCTACGGTGTAAGGATGCACTGGTACTGGGAAGTGATATAGTGATGATAGATAGTCGTAATACACAACCATGGTACTGGGAATGACTGTGGTGTGGTAGTGGTGTAGTAGTACTGGGAAGAGATACACGATGATAGTGTGGTGGCACTGAGTACTGGGATGGTGGTACAGCAGTACTGGTATTGATACTTTGTGACTTAGTGATGGTGTCATGGTACTGGGGCAGTGCACTGGTATTTTATAGTTGCGTAGTGGTGCTTGGTATTGATACGTTGGTACTGGGTAACGGTACAATGATTCTGGCTCGATGTATTGGACAAGGAAGTAATTGTACTGGGTATGGCGCAGCGGTACTAGGGTAATCCCAGTAGCAGCGTAATGGTATGGCGTATTGATGTAACAGCCCCTGGATGGTGAAATGGTGGTACTGGGTAGTGATGTAGTGGTACTGGGTTGGTGTGGTTGTACTTGTTAGTGATGAAATGGTACTGGATAGTGGTGTGGTGGTACTGGGTAGTGGTGAAATGGTACTGGGTAGTGGTGGTACTGGGTAGTGGTGTAGTGGTACTGGGTTGGTGTGGTTGTACTTGTTAGTGATGAAATGGTACTGGATAGTGGTGTGGTGGTACTGGGTAGTGGTGGTACTGGGTAGTGGTGTAGTGGTACTGATAGTGGTGTGTCGGTACTGGGTAGTGGTGTGGCGGTACTTGGTAGTGGTGTGGTACTGGTAGTGGTGTAGTGGTACTGGGTAGTGGTGTAGTGGTACTGGTAATAACGGGGTCATAAGACAGAGGTGATGTAGTGGCAAGAGTAGTGGTGTAAGGTATAGGCCAGCAGTGTACTGGTACTGGGCAATGATGAGTTAGTACTGGATCAGTGGTAGTGAAGGTGGGGCTATTGGCAGAGGTGTACTGGTACCACTGACTGCACTGGAGCTGGCAACCTCCCACTGAGTAACACGTCACGTGAATGCTCCAGTGGGCCAACAAGATCTCGTGTTTATTGGAGTTCTGTTCTCACAGAAAACGAGGCCTCGTTCCTCGCTCAGTAATCATCAAACACAATCCTCGCCACTTTCCTACTTCAAATTCTTACCCATAAAAACAGAAGATAGAAAAAAATAAGAGATTTTTTCTGAGAAATGAACAAAACTACGTGGAAAATATTGCTCTGTTATTAAGAAAATGAGAGAATATTATAAATGATAATTTGATGTGTAGGTAAGTGGAGATAAGACGTGAGGGACGACACGCGTCCTGCCACACGTATGATGACTTGCTTACTTTTTATGTTTTACTTCACTAGTACATATTTATAGGCTGTACACACACACACACACACACACACACACACACACACACACACACTGGACATCTGTGGTGTAGCGGTTCGCGTTCCTGGCCGTCACGCGTTCACGGACCGCCAACGGTCGAGTGCATAGGTTCGAATCCTAGTTTAGGCAGTTGGTACGCAGTCAACGAAGCTGTTATCCATCCTTAGGGGTTGGTCAATGATGTGTGTGTGTGTGTGTGTGTGTGTTACTGGACTCCGCCATCTCGAGGTTGCGCCGCGAGTGAAAAGTCACCCAAGGCGGGGCTTTATCATCGGCTGTTGAACGGGAATGCAAACAGTCCGGTCGATGAAATTCTCACTCTAAAGAAATTCATCTTTTCCCTGCAACTGGTAGTGGCGTTCGGAAAAGGGGTATTGACACTATATATATATATATATATATATATATATATATATATATATATATATATATATATATATATATATATCTATATATATTTTTTTTTTTTTTTTCTTTGTCGCTGTCTCCCGCGTTTGCGAGGTAGCGCAAGGAAACAGACGAAAGAAATGGCCCAACCCACCCCCATACACATGCCTTGATTCAATCCACTGACAGCACGTCAACCCCGGCATACCACATCGCTCCAATTCACTCTATTCTTTGCCCTCCTTTCACCCTCCTGCATGTTCAGGCCCCGATCACACAAAATCTTTTTCACTCCATCTTTCCACCTCCAATTTGGTCTCCCTCTTCTCCTCGTTCCCTCCACCTCCGACACATATATCCTCTTGGTCAATCTTTCCTCACTCATTCTCTCCATGTGACCAAACCATTTCAAAACACCCTCTTCTGCTCTCTCAACCACGCTCTTTTTATTTCCACACATCTCTCTTACCCTTACGTTACTTACTCGATCAAACCACCTCACACCACACATTGTCCTCAAACATCTCATTTCCAGCACATCCATCCTCCTGCGCACAACTCTATCCATAGTCCACGCCTCGCAACCATACAACATTGTTGGAACCACTATTCCTTCAAACATACCCATTTTTGCTTTCCGAGATAATGTTCTCGACTTCCACACATTCTTCAAGGCTCCCAGAATTTTCGCCCCCTCCCCCACCCTATGATCCACTTCCGCTTCCATGGTTCCATCCGCTGCCAGATCCACTCCCAGATATCTAAAACACTTCACTTCCTCCAGTTTTTCTTCATTCAAACTCACCTCCCAATTGAATTGACCTTCAACCCTACTGTACCTAATAACCTTGCTGTTATTCACATTTACTCTTAACTTTATATATATATATATAAACAGGAAAATGAAACTCGTTAAGTTCCCAAGTGCACTTTCGTGTAATGATGACATCGTCAGAGTAGACACAAGAATGAGACAGAAGACGTAGAACAGTCAGTTGATATACAAGAAGGAGACGTAGCTAAGACGCCATTGGTAAATGAGCGTTACCGGACGGTGGGGTTCGGGTTGTTTTGTTCGGCTCTGGCATCATGCCTGTCATAAAAGTTTTATTTTGTTGACAAGAAAGGGAACTGGTTACAAATTTTACCCTACAATAAAGCTATCCAATTTGTATAGACCTTCACTAACATTTTTGTCACATTTCTTGGTGCATTTGATAATAACTAAATTGGCATTAATCCAGTGAACGCAATGATCATAATTTCTAAAATGATTGAATAACATTTTACCTCTTTCTCATATACTCTTCCCAGTCACACGCACTCCTTCCCGCATATATATATATATATATATATATATATATATATATATATATATATATATATATATATATATATATATATATATATATATATATATATAAATATATCATAGGGTGGGGGAGGGGACGAAAATCCTGGGAGCCTTGAAGAATGTGTGGAAGTCGAGAACATTATCTCGGAAAGCAAAAATGGGTATGTTTGAAGGAATAGTGGTTCCAACAATGTTGTATGGTTGCGAGGCGTGGGCTATGGATAGAGTGGTGCGCAGGAGGATGGATGTGCTGGAAATGAGATGTTTGAGGACAATGTGTGGTGTGAGGTGGTTTGATCGAGTAAGTAACGTAAGGGTAAGAGAGATGTGTGGAAATAAAAAGAGCGTGGTTGAGAGAGCAGAAGAGGGTGTTTTAAATGGTTTGGTCACATGGAGAGAATGAGTGAGGAAAGATTGACCAAGAGGATATATGTGTCGGAGGTGGAGGGAACGAGGAGAAGTGGGAGACCAAATTGGAGGTGGAAAGATGGAGTGAAAAAGATTCTGTGTGATCGGGGCCTGAACATGCAGGAGGGTGAAAGGAGGGCAAGGAATAGAGTGAATTGGATCGATGTGGTATACCGGGGTTGACGTGCTGTCAGTGGATTGAATCAGGGCATGTGAAGCGTCTGGGGTAAACCATGGAAAGTTGTGTAGGTATGTATATTTGCGTGTGTGGACGTATGTATATACATGTGTATGGGGTGGGTTGGGCCATTTCTTTCGTCTGTGTCCTTGCGCTACCTCGCAAACGCGGGAGACAGCGACAAAGCAAAAAAAAAAAAATATATATATATATATATATATATATATATATATATATATATATATATATATATATATATATATATATTGGAAAGGATCACAATTTTGCGCGTGATCAAGATATTCCTATGAGTCCACGGGGAAAATGAAACACGAAAAGTTCCCAAGTGCACTTTCGTGTAATAATCACATCATCAGGAGAGACACAAGAGAGGAATATAACAGTCAGTTGATATACATCGAAGAAACGAAGCTAGGACGCCATTTGGTAAACATGTGATTGTCCAAAACATACATCGAGCGTTCTGCGCTGGAGGGTGGATGTGCTGGAAATGTTTGAGGACAATATGTGGTGTGAGGTGCTTTGATCGAGTAAGTAATGTAAGGGTGAGAGAGATGAGTGGAAATAAGAAGAGTGTGGTTGAGAGAGCAGAAGAGGGTGTTTTGAAATGGTTTGGTCACATGGAGAGAATGAGTAGGGAAAGATTGACCAAGAGGATATATGTGTTAGAGGTGGAGGGAACGAGGAGAAGTGGGAGACCAAATTGGAGGTGGAAAGATGGAGTGAAAAAGATTTTGAGTGATCGGGGCCTGAACATGCAGGAGGGTGAAAGGCGTGCAAGGAATAGAGTGAATTGGAACGATGTGTTATACCGGGGTCGACGTGCTGTCAGTGGATTGAACCAGGGCATGTGAAGCGTCTGGGGTAAACCATGGAAAGTTGTGTGGGGCCTGGATGTGGAAAGGGAGCTGTGGTTTCGGTGCATTATTACATGACAGCTAGAGACTGATTGTGAACGAATGGGGCCTTTGGTGTCTCTCCTAGCGCTACCTCGCACACATGAGGGGGGAGGGGGTTGTTATTCCATGTGTGGCGAGGTGGCGATGGGAACAGATAAAGGCAGAGAGTATGAATTATGTACATGTGTATATATGTATATGTCTGTGTGTGTATATATATGTGTACATTGAGATGTATAGATATGTATATTTGCGTGTGTGGACGTGTATGTATATACATGTGTATGTGGGCGGGTTGGGCCATTATTTCGTCTGTTTCCTTGCGCTACTTCGCAAACGCGGGAGACAGCGACAAAGCAAAATAAAAATAAAAAAAAAAAAAATATATATATATATATATATATATATATATATATATATATATATATATATATATATATATATATATATATAAACGTTCATGAGCGCTCGTCGTATGTTTTGGACAATCGCATGTTTACCAAATGGCGTCTCAGCTTCTTTTCGATGTATATCAACTGATTTATATTTCTCTCTTGTGTCTCCCCTGATGATGTGATTATTACACGAAAGTGCACTTGGGAACTTATCGTGTTTCATTTTCCCCGTGGACTTATAGGAATATCTTGATCACGCGCAAAATTGAGATCCTTTCCAATATATATATAGATATATATATATATATATATATATATATATATATATATATATATATATATATATATATATATATATATATATATATTTATTTATTTATAACCATAGAACTTAAACAGTTGATAATGTCCTAACTCCACCTGTTTTGTCAACAGGTACCAGGATGTCATCCTGTCTGCCGCAGTACCAAGTCTCCTGCTAACGCTGACGACACTGCACAGTACCGCCCAGTGCACAGTTCATGGGTACAGCCATGAAGCAGTGTGAGAGCCGTGGGCAGTGACTGGGACATGAGTCTGTCATTGTTCCTGGGCGGAGGTCGGGGCGGACTAGGAAGGAGCCTCGCTTTTGTCCAGCAACTCGTAAACTGGATTTTCCAAATAATGTTGACGTTCTAGACTGATGCAAAATACTCTGTGAGGATATCACGAAAACTGTTGTGTTCTGGAAAACTGTTCTGTGGCCATCAAAAGATGAAAGTTTACCCTCAGTCCCTCACTCCTAGATTTTGGACAATGAACAAATCTGATTTCCCTCTGAGGTTCCAGTTTGTCCGGTAGTAGAGAGCGTACGAACGTGATCCTTGCCTGGCTCCGCTCCCTACACTGCTGGGCCTCACCCTCCCAGGATGAGGATGGATGGAGGCGACGACATCAGCATGCTGGCCCAGCGGAGGCAGGCCGGGCGTCGCAGCGTCCGTCCGCCATACCCTACCGACCTCACCCTCCGCATCGACAACTTCACTTCCGGCCCCAACACCCCCGCTCTCACGCCCTCAACGCCCCGGGTAAGTTCAACTTCCATCCTCTCTGCCCTGAGAAAGGTTTGTCTCCCATGAGAACGTGTCTGTAAACGCAGCTGTTTCCTTTCCTTTGAAGGACCAAATCTTCAGTTCTGGACAATTCTTTTGTTGGACGCAGTTTCGAGAACGTAACGCTGCCTGGATATCTAGTGGCAAACACCAGAAGCGTGTAGGCCAGTAACTCTCTCACAGCCGCCAGGTGGTTCCTGCCTTATGTTACTTGTTGCTGGACCACCACCTGGGGTAGTGGTGCTGGGGACACCTCTGTTGATGACCCACACGAGCGAGTCAACAATCTTACATCATCTCTTCCTATCCTCACTCCCACACAATACACAATAGTAAGACAAGTTCCCGACACTCAGATGAGTTTACCAACATGGTGGAGTCCCTGTTTGTCTCTTGGATGCTCACCATCTTGCCAGACGACCCGGACTGACGGACTTGACGAAGGACATTGTAGATAACAATCAGCCGATGAGAAGCCCAGGACCCCTGCTGCACCTCCCACCCACCCAGGACCACTGCTGCACCTCCCACCCACCCAGGACCACTGCTGCACCTCCCACCCACCCAGGACCACTACTGCACCTCCCACCCACCCAGGACCACTGCTGCACCTCCCACCCACCCAGGACCCCTGCTGCACCTCCCACCCACCCAGGACCACTACTGCACCTCCCACCCACCCAGGACCACTGCTGCACCTCCCACCCACCCAGGACCCCTGATGCACCTCCCACCCACCCAGGACCCCTGCTGCACCTCCCACCCACCCAGGACCCCTGCTGCACCTCCCACCCACCCAGGACCACTGCTGCACCTCCCACCCACCCAGGACCACTGCTGCACCTCCCACCCACCCAGGACCCCTGCTGCACCTCCCACCCACCCAGGACCCCTGCTGCACCTCCCACCCACCCAGGACCACTGCTGCACCTCCCACCCACCCAGGACCACTGCTGCACCTCCCACCCACCCAGGACCAGTGAGGGGTATGTGTGGGTGATATATATGGTAGCACCAGTGGCTAGGGTACATAATGTGACATACAACTGCCACGACTTGTATGATAATTTTACTGAAAATAATATTATCCTGTTATAAATGTCGTCCCCGTCTACAACCAGTATCATCTTAGATGTCGTCCCCTTCTACAGTCAGTATTATCCTACAGTAGATGAGGTCCCCTTCTACAGCCAGTATTATCCTACAGTAGATGTGGTCCCCGTCTACAGCCAGTTCAACTGAAAACAAAGAACAGAAATTAACCCTGACCTTTAAAGTGTGACATTTGGCAATGATCTTGCTAACTGCGTTATAAGGTTTATCCAAAGTGTTTCCTATCATGACCCTACAATGTCTCAGTTTTCAGTGTTATGCTATAATTGCTGTGACATTCTGCTTCATATGCACGAACGATATTTGTATATAAAAGATGCATTATAACAGCAAATAGAAACACAAGATAAACATCGTGGATTAATATAAAGATAGCTATAAAAGGCGTCTGAAGGCAGAACTTGGAATGTCACGTCTGATAGATCATACGAATGGCAGGTGTTTACCTGTGTACGTGGGAAAGATAAATAACAGTGGACCTAATGGTCTATTGACGAGGTTAACAGTGGCCCTAATGGTCTACTGACGAGGTTAACAGTGGACCCAATGGTCTACTGACGAGGTTAACAGTGGCCCTAATGGTCTACTGACGAGTTTAACAGTGGCCCTAATGGTCTTCTGACGAGGTTAACAGTGGCCCTAATGGTCTACTGACGAGGTTAACAGTGGCCCTAATGGTCTACTGACGAGGTTAACAGTGGACCTAATGGTCTACTGACGAGGTTAACAGTGGACCTAATGGTCTACTGACGAGGTTAACAGTGGACCTAATGGTCTACTGACGAGGTTATCTGCTGGAGTACTTACTTACGAGCACTTACGGAGAATTTTGCCAAATGACAGGACTATGTCGCCCCTCCCACCACAGTCGTGTGAGTTAGGTGTTGTCATTTGCGAGATGGAGAGGCAGTCGTATGTTTGCGGACTGAATGCCAGCAGCTCACGTGTGGGTGGGGAAGAGATAGAAGACAGCTACATGAGCCAAAGAAGTGAAAGTTGACAGCCACGAAAGTGATGGCTCACTGGACAACGCCTATTCGGGTCAACACCTATTCGGTAATATACCACTTGGTCAGTGGCCGTCTACCACTTACTACCCACTTACAACAGTGGTAAGATCCTACATTGTTGATCTATGTGGTTGAGTGAGGCAGAAAGCTCCTCCCCACCGGGTGCACCGCGCCCTCCGGCACAACAGTCGTCTATGAATCAACATGTTCGGTAGAGACAATATATTGACAAGCAAATCTTACAGGTAAGGATGAATGGTAAACACATCCTGGTTTAGTTCAGCGACAAATTACTCTAGATGAGGAACTTAAACGCTTCTTTATAAGAAAGATAAATTCGAAATATGTGCAGACTTTAACGCCATCCTTGAACAGCCATGGTCTAACCCATGTTAACATTATTATAGGAATTACCTCAGCATTCTGTTGAATGTATTGACCGTGTTCGCCCCGACAGCATGTGACGGGAGGTTGTTATCATTAAGAACGCGTCTGCTGAAGAAATATTTGGTCACGTCTTCATTACATCTTCCTTTTAATCTAGTACCGTTATTTGTGGCCATTATGTCGCTGTCTACAATGAAGGAATTACCATGAGTTATGGGAATTATTATGGATAAAACTTGTGTTAAGTCGCCTCAGACTCTGTTTTGGTAGATATTTATCTAAATCACTTGGTTTTCTCATAAGTTTGTGAGTGATCGAATGAGACTTGTTCCTTATATTTGTCTTCCTTCCAGGTTTTATTTGTCTTTGATAAATTATGGTGACCAGAAGTGAGCACCAAGTTCTGAATGTGGTCTGCTGACGGCGTTGTGAAGGGCAAGTATTGTCCCTCGTATGGTGATCTTATCTCTGGCTATGGAAGCTTCCATCTTCTTTCCCTCATCACATGGAGTCAACACTGTCCTGCGTATTTCAGGTCATCACAGATCACCACTGTTCTCCACTGACCCTTCTCATAATGCCTGACGTAATTCACTCATGTTTAAAACCTTTTAACACCAAGATGCATCACTTGATATCTTACCTCAGTGTTGTTCATTTGCCACACCTCTGACCACTCCTTTACTTTATCTAAATCTCGCTGAACCATTTAAAAAAAAAAAAAAAGACAACGGTCATTATTTTGTCTAAGACATTTACTCGTTTTTCGTCGTTGTAAAATGTTGAGATGTTTCTGGCCATCTTGATTATTAACATAACATTATCAAAGACCGCGGGTCACCGACCTGTTCCCTGGGGTACCCCACTTGACACGTTGAGCGAGCCGGATGCTTCCTCGTTTACTCCAACTCATTCCGTGTTACCGGATTCCGCCTAACTGTGGCTACACTTCGAGTGTAAAGTTAAGTCAGCGACGCTATGTTGTCGTCTATTGACGCAAGGGCGAGGTGGCTTGCACAGAAACTTCTCATCTAGTATCCACCATTCCCCTTCCACTGGATGTAGCGCAGTCTAACAGCTGAAGGAACCTCTTAAGAAAAAGTGTTTCTGGGTTGATAATAATAATAATGATAATTATTATCATTATTATTATCATTATTGTTATTATCATTATTATTATTCTTATTATTGTTATTATTATTATTATTATTATTATTATTATTATTATTATTATTATTATTATTACTGTTATTGTTATTATCATTATTATCATTATTATTATAATCATTATCATTATTATTATTGTTATTATTATTATTATTATTATTATTATTATTATTATTATTATTATTATTATTATTATCATTATTATTATTGTTATTATTATTATTATTATAATTATTATTATTATTATCATTATCGTTATTATTATTATTATCATTATTATTATTATTATCATTATTATTACTACTACTACTACTTCTACTGCTATTATCAATATTATTATATTTATACATCTATATTATTAAACTTGATCTCCGTTTCCGATGTTAGCGAGATAGCGTCAGTAAACAGACGGAGAAAGACTCATCCATTCACACACACACATATATGTGCACACACACACACACATGCACACACACACACACAAACATATATATATATATATATATATATATATATATATATATATATATATATATATATATATATATATATATATATATATATATATATATATATATTATTATTATTTATTTTGCTGTATCGCTGTCTCCCGCGTTAGTGAGGTAGCGCAAGGAAACAGGAGAAAGAATGGCCCAACCCACCCACATACACATGTATGTACATACACGTCCACACATGCAAATATACATACCTATACATCTCAACGTATACCTATATATACACACACAGACATATACATATACAGACATGTACATAATTCATACTCTCTGCCTTTATTCATTCCCATCGCCATCTCGCCACACATGATATAACAACCCTCTCCCCCCTCATGTGCCCGAGGTAGCGCTAAGAAAAGACAATAAAGGCCACATTCGTTCACACTCAGTCTCTAGCTGTCATGTAATAATGCACCGAAACCACAGCTCCCTTTCCACATCCAGGCCCCACAGAACTTTCCATGGTTTACCCCAGACGCTTCACATGCCCTGGTTCAATCCATTGACAGCACGTCGACCCCGGTATACCACATCGCTCCAATTCACTCTATTCCTTGCACGCCTTTCACTCTCCTGCATGTTCAGGCCCCGATCACTCGAAATCTTTTTCACTCCATCTTTCCACCTCCACTTTGGTCTCCCACTTCTCCTCGTTCCCTCCACCTCTGAGACATATATCCTCTTTGTCAATCTTTCCTTACTCATTCTCTCCATGTGACCAAACCAATTTCAAAACACCCTCTTCTGCTCTCTCAACCACACTCTTTTTGTTACCACACATCTCTCTTACCCTATTATTACTTACTCGATTAAACCACCTCACACCACATATTGTTCTCAGACATCTCATTTCCAGCACATCCACCTTCCTCTGCACAACTCTATCTATAGCCCACGCCTCGCATCCATATAACATTGTTGGAACCACTATTCCTTCAAACATACCCATTTATGCTTTCCGAAATAATGTTCTCGACTTCCACACATTCTTCAACGCTACCAGAACTTTCGCCCCCTCCCCCACACTATGATTCACTTCCGCTTCCATTGTTCCATCCGCTGCCAAATCCACTCCCAGATATCTAAACACTTCACTTCCTCCAGTTTTTCTCCATTCAAACTTACTTCCCAATTGACTTGTCCCTCAACCCTACTGTAGCTGATAACCTTGCTCTTATTCACATTTACTCTCAGCTTTCTTCTTTCTCACACTTTACCAAACTCAGTCACAAGCTTCTGCAGTTTCTCACACGAATCAGCCACCAGCGCTGTATCATCAGCGAACAACAACTGACTCACTTCCCAAGCTCTCTCATCCACAACAGACTGCATACTTGTCCCTCTTTCCAAAACTCTTGCATTTACCTCCCTAACAACCCCATCCATAAACAAATTAAACAACCATAGAGACATCACACACCCCTGCCGCAAACCTACATTCACTGAGAACCAATCACTTTCCTCTCTTCCTACACGTACACACGCCTTACATCCTCGATAAAAACTTTTCACTGCTTCGAAAAACTTGCCTCCCACACCATACATTCTTAACACCTTCCACAGAGCATCTCTATCAACTCTATCATATGCCTTCTCCAGATCCATAAATGCTACATACAAATCCATTTGCTTTTCTAAGTATTTCTCACATACATTCTTCAAAGCAAACACCTGATCCACACATCCTCTACCACTTCTGAAACCACACTGCTCTTCCCCAATATGATGCTCTGCACATGCCTTCACCCTTTCAATCAATACCCTCCCATATAATTTCCCAGGAATACTCAAAAAACTTATACCTCTGTAATTTGAGCACTCACTTTTATCCCCTTTGCCTTTGTGCAATGGCACTATGCAAGCATTCCGCCAGTCCTCAGGCACCTCACCATGAGTCATACATACATTAAATAACCTTACCAACCAGTCAAAAATAGTCATCCCCTTTTTCAATAAATTCCAGTGCAATACCATCCAAACCCGCCGCCTTGCCGGCTTTCATCTTCCGCAAAGCTTTTACTACCTCTTCTCTGTTTACCAAATCATTCTCCCTAGCCCTCTCACTTTGCACACCACCTCGAACAAAACACCCTATATCTGCCACTCTATCATCAAACATATTCAACAAACCTTCAAAATATTAACTCCATCTCCTCCTCACATCACCACTACTTGTTATCACCTCCCTAATAGCCCCCTTCACTGAAGTTCCCATTTGTTCCCTTGTCTTACGCACTTTATTTACCTCCTCCCAAAACATCTTATTATTCTCCCATAAATTTAACGACACTCTCTCACTCCAACTCTCATTTGCCCTCTTTTTCACCTCTTGCACCTTTCTCTTGACCTCCTGCCTCTTTCTGTTATACATCTCCCACTCATTTGCATTATTTCCGTGCAAAAATCGTCCAAATGCCTCTCTCTTCTCTTTCACTAATAATCTTACTATTTCATCCCACCACTCACTACCCTTTCTAATCTGCCCACCTCCCACGCTTCTCATGCCACAACCATCTTTTGCGCAAGCCATCATTATTTCCCTAAATACATCCCATTCCTTCCCCACTCCCCTTACCTCCTTTGTTCTCACCTTTTTCCATTCTGTACTCAGTCTCTCCTGGTACTTCCTCACACAAGTCTCCTTCCCAAGCTCACTTACTCTCACCACTCTCTTCACCCCAACATTTTCTCTTCTTTTCTGAAAACCTCTAAAATTCTTCACCTTCGCCTCCTCAAGATAATGATCAGACATCTCTCCAGTTGCACCTCTCAGCACATTAACATCCAATAACACTCTCTGGCTATCTCTCCTTCTTACATACGTATACTTATGTATATCTCTCTTTTTAAACCAGGTATTCCCAATGACCAGTCCTTTTTCAGCACATAAATCTACAAGCTCTTCATCATTTCCATTTACAACACTGAACACCCCATGTACACCATTTATTCCCTCAACTGCCACATTACTCACCTTTGCATTCAAATCACCCATCACTATAACCCGGTCTCTTGCATCAAAACTACTAACACGCTCACTCAGCTGCTCCCAAAACACTTGCCTCTCATGATCTTCCTTCTCATGCCCAGGTGCATATGCACCAATAATCACCCATATCTCTCCATCCACTTTCAGTTTTACCCATATCAATCTAGAGTTTACTTTCTTACACTCTATCACATACTCCCACCACTCCTGTTTCAGGAGGAGTGCTACTCCTTCCCTTGCTCTTGTCCTCTCACCAACCCCTGACTTTACTCCCAAGACATTCCCAAACCACTCTTCCCCTGGGGATAGGAGAGAAAGAATACTTCCCACGCATTCCTCACGTGTCGTAAAAGGTGACGAAAGGGGACGGGAGCGGGGGGCTGGAAACCCTCCCCTCCTTGTATTTTAACTGTCTAAAAGGGGAAACAGAAGAAGGAGTCACGCGGAGAGTGCTCATCCTCCTCAAAGGCTCAGATTGGGGTGTCTAAATGTCTGTGGATGTAACGAAGATGAGGAAAAAGGAGAGATAGGTAGTATGTTTAAGGAAAGGAACCTGGATGTTTTGGTTCTGAGTGAAACGAATATATATATATATATATATATATATATATATATATATATATATATATATATATATATATATATATATATATATATATATATATATATATATATATATATATATATTTTTTATATATATATATATATATATATATATATATATATATATATATATATATATATATATATATATATATATATATATATCCATTCTGTACTCAGTCTCTCCTGGTACTTCCTCACACAAGTCTCCTTCCCAAGCTCACTTACTCTCACCACCCTCTTCACCCCAACATTCACTCTTCTTTTCTGGAAACCCATGCAAATCTTCACCTTAGCCTCCACAAGATAATGATCAGACATCCCTCCAGTTGCACCTCTCAGCACATTAACATCCAAAAGTCTCTCTTTCACGCGCCTGTCAATTAACACGTAATCCAATAATGCTCTCTGGCCATCTCTCCTACTTACATAAGTATACTTATGTATATCTCGCTTTTTAAACCAGGTATTCCCAATCATCATTCCTTTTTCAGCACATAAATCTACAAGCTCTTCACCATTTCCATTTACAACACTGAACACCCCATGTATACCAATTATTCCCTCAACTGCCACATTACTCACCTTTGCATTCAAATCACCCAACACTATAACCCGGTCTCGTGCATCAAAATCACTAACACACTCATTCAGCTGCTCCCAAAACACTTGCCTCTCATGATCTTTCTTCTCATGCCCAGGTGCATATGCACCAATAATCACCCATCTCTCTCCATCAACTTTCAGTTTTACCCATATTAATCGAGAATTTACTTTCTTACATTCTATCACATACTCCCACAACTCCTGTTTCAGGAGTACTGCTACTCCTTCCCTTGCTCTTGTCCTCTCACTAACCCCTGACTTTACTCCCAAGACATTACCAAACCACTCTTCCCCTTTACCCTTGAGCTTCGTTTCACTCAGAGCCAAAACATCCAGGTTCCTTTCCTCAAACATACTATCTATCTCTCCCTTCTTCACATCTTGGTTACATCCACACACATTTAGACACCCCAGTCTGAGCCTTCGAGGAGGATGAGCACTCCCCGCGTGACTCCTTCTTCTGTTTCCCATTTTAGAAAGTTAAAAATACAAGGAGGGGAGGATTTCTGGCCCCTCGCTCCCGTCCCCTCTAGTCGCCTTCTACGACACGCGAGGAATGCGTGGGAAGTATTCTTTCACCCCTATCCCCAGGGATAATATATATATATATATATATATATATATATATATATATATATATATATATATATATATATATATATATATATATATATATATATATATATACACCCATACATATATATATATACATATGAAAAATGTAAGAAATAATTTAGAAAACTGAAACTTCTAGCTTGAAATGAAATGAAAAATGAATGTCACAGAATGGTTCAACCTCTGGCTATATATATATATATATATATATATATATATATATATATATATATATATATATATATATATATATATATATATAAAAGCACATATATACATACACGTACATATACATATACATACAAATTTCTTCATATTTTTCATACATATTCGCCATTTCACGCTCTAGTGAGGTCGCGTCAAGAACAGAGGACTGAGCCTTAGAGGGAATAATCCTCACTTGCCCTTCTCTGTTAGTCCAATTAGAAAAGTATAAACTGGAGGGGAGAATCTCCAGCCCCACACTCCTGCCCCTTTTAGCCGCCTTTTACGGCACGCAGGGAATACGTGGGAAGCATTCTTTCTCCCCTATCCCCAGGGCTAATACTTACAAATACATATACATATATACACAGATATACTTGGTCGCCTTCATCCATTTCCAGCGCCGCCTCGCCCCACAGGAAACAGCATTGCCACCCCCCAGCGTCAACGAGGTAGCGCCAGGAAACAGACGAAGAAAGGCCACATCCGTTCACACTCAGTCTCTAGCTGTCATGTGTAATGCACCGGAACCACAGCTCCCTATCCACATCCAGGGCCCCAGAGACCTTTCCAGTGTTTACCCTGGACGTTTCACATCCCCTGGTTTAGTCTGTTGGTAGCACGTTGACCCCAGTATACCATATCGTTCCCATTTCCTGTATTCCGTGCACTCCTTTCACCCTCCTGCATCGATTAAAATCTTTTTAATTACAACTTTCCATGTCCAATTTGGTCTCCCGGCTCTCCTTCTTCCCTCCAATAATGGCACATATATCGTCTTTGTCAACCTTTCCTCACTCATTCTCTCCTGTGTCCAAACCATATCGGTGCACCCTCTTCTGCTCTCTCAACCACTTTTTATTACCACTCATTTCTCTTACCCTTTCATAACTTACTTGGTCAAACACCTCACACCACATATTGTCCTCAAACAATTCTTTTCCAACACACAACCTCCTCCGCGTTAGGCTACCTATAGTCCATGCCTCGCATCCATATGATATTATTGGAACTACTATTCCTTCAAACATACCCATTTTTGCTCTCCGAGGTAACGTTCTTTCTTTCCACATATTCTTCATCGCTCCCAGAACTTTTGCCCCCTTCCCCACCCTATGACTCGCTTCCGCTTCCATGGTTCCATTCGTAGCCAAGTCCACTCATAGATATCTAAAACACTTCACTTCCTCCAATTTTTCTTCATTCAAACTTTCATCCCAACTACTTGTCCCTTAACCCTGGTGAACGTAATAACTTTGCTCTTATACACATTCACCCTCAGCTTTCTCCTTTCACACACTTTTCCAAACTCAGTCACCAACTTCAGCAGTTTCTCACTCGAATCAGCCACCAGAGGTGTATCACCGGCAAACAACAACTTATTCGCTTACCAGGCCCTTATCCCCAACATACTGCATACTCGCCCCTCTTTCCAAAATTCTTGCACTTACCTCCCTCACCACCCGATCCATAAACAAATTAAACAACCATGGGGACATCACACACCCCTGCCGCAGATCGACCTTCAGTGGGAACCATTCATTCTCCTCTCTTCTTACTCGCACATACGCCTTCCACCCTTGATAGAAAGCTGATGAGCTATTTACATGCATCCTTTGATATCCTAACCGTGTGTTTGTATTTTACATGTCATTCATTTATGCAGTACTGCCTCGAAAAGTGCATATATTTGGCACATGATGGTGATTTTGAGTCTAAATTATCAGGTAAATGACTAAAGAATTCTAATTCATTATGATTTTTTTTATGGAAGGTTGATTTTCGGTTAGATTATCCAAAAAGAATCTGTCAATTTCATTCCTGTCTAATGTTTCTAACATTTTATCTAAATCAAAGTAAAAGATTGATAAGCCAATAATCTAATCCACATTTTCCATCTTCCTTTTCTCATAAAATGGAGTTACATTCGGGAGCTTCCAGACATTTTACATTTTCCCCTCAAGTAACGAGTTGTTGGATGTTTTGGTGATCACAATTGCTGTCTGACCATTGGCTTCTTTCAGTGTAGCAGGGGAGGTAATCAGGCCCTACTGATGTGTCAAATTTTCTACATATCTATGCACTTGACATCCATGTCTCTAGTGCAGGTCTGAAGTCAAACTTTCTCTTCCTGGTAATACAATATGTGTTTACGATCCATCTGTAAAATCTTCAGTAGGGAAGATTAGGTGATGGGCCTTCGTGGTGTAGCGATTGGCATTCCTGACCGTGACGCATTCATATGCCGCCCAGGGTCGAACGCATAGTAGGTTCGAATCGTGGTTAAGGCAGTTGGTTCACAGTCAACCCAGCTGTTCTTCTACCCTTAGGAATTGGTCGATAAGATGGGCACCTGGGTTAGGCAAGGATATATATATATATATATATATATATATATATATATATATATATATATATATATATATATATATATATATATATATTATCCCTGGAGATAGGAGAGAAATAATACTTCCCACGTATTCCCTGCGTGTCGTAGAATGCGACTGAAAGGGGTGGGAGCTGGGCGGGTGGAAATCCTCCCCTACCGTTTTTACTTTTCCAAAAGAAGGAACAGAGAAGGCGGCCAAGTGAGGATTTTCCCTCTAAGGCTTAGTCCTCTGTTCTTAACGCTACCTCGCTAACGCGGGAAATGGCGAATATATATATATATATATATATATATATATATATATATATATATATATATATATATATATATATATATATATATATATATTTATTTATTTATTTATTTTGCTTTGTCGCTGTCTCCCGCGTTAGCCAGGTAGCGCAAGGAAACAGACGAAAGAATGGCCCAACCCGCCCACATACACACGTATATACATACATGTCCACCCATGCACAATATACATACCTATACATCTTAATGTACACGTATATATACACACACAGACATATACATATATACACATGTACATAATTCATACTGTCTGCCTTTATTTGTTCCCATCGCCTCCTCGCCACACATGGAATAACAACCCCCTCCCCCCCTCATGTGTGCGAGGTAGCGCTAGGAAAAACACCAAAGGCCCCATTCGTTCACACTCAGTCTCTAGCTGTCATGTAATAATGCACCGAAACCACAGCTCCCTTTCCACATCCAGGCCCCACACACTTTGCATGGTTTACCCCAGACGCTTCACATGCCCTGGTTCAATCCATTAACAGCACGTCGACCCCGGTATACCACATCGTTCCGATTCACTCTATTCCTTGCACGCCTTTCACCCTCCTGCATGTTCAGGCTCCGATCACTCAAAATCTTTTTCACTCAATCTTTCCACCTCCAATTTGGTCTCCCACTTCTCCTCGTTCCCTCCACCTCTGACACATATATCCTCTTGGTCAATCTTTCCTCACTCATTCTCTCCATGTGACCAAACCATTTCAAAACACCCTCTTCTGCTCTCTCAACCACACTCTTTTTATTTCCACACATGGGATTGTTAGGGAGGTAAATGCAAGAGTTTTGGAAAGAGGGGCAAGTATGCAGTCTGTTGTGGATGAGAGAGCTTGGGAAGTGAGTCAGTTGTTGTTCGCTGATGATACAGCGCTGGTGGCTGATTCATGTAAGAAACTGCAGAAGCTGGTGACTGAGTTTGGTAAAGTGTGTGAAAGAAGAAAGTTAAGAGTAAATGTGAATAAGAGCAAGGTTATTAGGTACAGTAGGGTTGAGGGTCAAGTCAATTGGGAGGTAAGTTTAAATGGAGAAAAACTGGAGGAAGTAAAGTGTTTTAGATATCTGGGAGTGGATCTGGCAGCGGATGGAACCATAGAAGCGGAAGTGAATCATAGGGTGGGGGAGGGGGCGAAAATTCTGGGAGCCTTGAAGAATGTGTGGAAGTCGAGCACATTATCTCCGAAAGCAAAAATTGGTATGTTTGAAGGAATAGTGGTTCCAACAATGTTGTATGGTTGCGAGGCGTGGGCTATGGATAGAGTTGTGCGGAGGAGGGTGGATGTGCTGGAAATGAGATGTTTGAGGACAATATGTGGTGTGAGGCGGTTTGATCGAGTAAGTAATGTAAGGGTGAGAGAGATGTGTGGAAATAATATATATATATATATATATATATATATATATATATATATATATATATATATATAGGGGGGGGGAGGGGGCGAAAATCCTGGGAGCCTTGAAGAATGTGTGGAAGTCGAGAACATTGTCTCCGAAAGCAAAAATGGCTTTGTTTGAAGGAATAGTGGTTCCAACAATGTTGTATGGTTGCGAGGCATGGGCTATGGATAGAGTTGTGCGCAGGAGGGTGGATGTGCTGGAAATGAGATGTTTGAGGACAATGTGTGGTGTGAGGTGGTTTGATCGAGTAAGTAATGTAAGGGTAAGAGAGATGTGTGGAAATAAAAAGAGCGTGGTTGAGAGAGCAGAAGAGGGTGTTTTGAAATGGTTTGGGCACATGGAGAGAATGAATGAGGAAAGATTGACCAAGAGGATATATGTGTCGGAGGTGAAGGGAACGAGGAGAAGTGGGAGACCAAATTGGAGGGGGAAAGATGGAGTGAAAAGGATTTTTAGTGATCGGGGCCTGAACATGCAGGAGGGTGAAAGGCGGGCAAGGAATAGAGTGAATTGGATCGATGTGGTATACCGGGGTCGGCGTGCTGTCAATTGATTGAATCAGGGCATGTGAAGCGTCTGGGGTAAACCATGGAAAGTTCTGTGGGGCCTGGATGTGGAAAGGGAGCTGTGGTTTCGGGCATTATTGCATGACAGCTAGAGACTGAGTGTGAACGAATGGGGCCTTTGTTGTCTTTTCCTAGCGCTACCTCGCACACATGAGGGGGGAGGGGGATGTTATTCCATGTGTGGCGAGGTGGCGATGGGAATGAATAAAGGCAGAAGTGTGAAGTGTGTGCATGGGTATATATGTATGTGTCTGTGTGTGTATATATATGTGTACATTGAGATGTATGGGTATGTATATTTGCGTGTGTGGACGTGTATGTATATACATGTGTATGGGGGTGGGTTGGGCCATTTCTTTCGTCTGCTTCCTTGCGCTACCTCGCAAATGCGGGAGACAGCGACAAAGCAAAAAAAAAAAAAAAAAAATATATATATATATATATATATATATATATATATATATATATATATATATATATATATATATATATATATATCCTTATTCATAAAGGAGACCAGTTCTATTCTATCGTTTGTTAAGTGACATTATGGTTATATAGTCAATAGCATCTTTGATATTTTCGGTAGTCTTTCCATATTTGAAATATTCTTCCAGGTTCTTCAGTACTGTGAGAATATTCTCTATAACTAGAGTTCAGATGACGTGTTAACCGAACACTGTAGTAACTGGAGCTGCGTAGGTCCATCCGCCTCAGGAGCCCCATTATATAAAGAAAAGTTGCCACTAATCGATATATTAACGGGAAAAAAATTATTAAGTCCCTTAAAACTCACGAGCCTGGGGCAGTGTGCGTGACACTTATGTAACGGAAATTTAAGCTAAGGATATTGCATCGTTCGGATCGTTGCGACTCTATTCAAACTTAAAAAAAAATCGAGAAACGATTATATAAATCTTTAGAATGTTGCCACATTTCTCTGTTGGCGATATTTTGGTCGTCTGAGATAGTAAGGCCTCAAGATCTGGCTAGGCTGTCCTAACATGTTCATGGGTCCTCACCACAGCGGCCTACGATCAAGATCCTAATTTCGAACTGCCACACGACCCACCTACCAAGTCCTGGTGAGTGACACCAGCAGGAGAGCAGCTTGTTACCCACAAACTGCAAATATTTCACGTATATTCCCACCTTTCCTGACGTTGTCCGGGGGCGGCAGCACCCTCTACTGGGCAAATATGGTGCACGGCACCAGAGTCCGCGGGCGAGCACCATTGTCATCATTACAGGTACCATTCATTACCTGTACACGACTTTCTAACAACCATCAGGAACCAAACATCAAACAGGTTAGGGATGGAGGTCAACCCTGCTGTTCCTCCCCCGAGGAGGAGACAGAGAGAATGAGTAGCGGCCCAGAAGCAGCAGCCAACGATCGACTTCCAGATGCAGGACGGTGATAACCCGCCAGACACCGGACGGCCAGACGTCATAGCCATCAGCAATGAGTAAGGAAGTTTTCCAGTACATGACGACCTCTGTGGCTGTACAGTAGTGACAACGTCTCATCTCTCGTCATCGTCAGCGTTGCGTTCCCCGACGTCTCTCGGAAAGCTCTCGCCCTACATGAACTCCTTATGTCAATAATCAACGTTGGCAGCGAGTGACGTCAGACCCAGCTGCGCAGAGCAGACAACAGTAAGGGATTGACGGCGCCACACACACACACACACACACAGACAGTACAGTATCTCGAGTCTGTACAATATTGTGAATAGATACAACATGGCTTTTAGGAGTTCACATTGGAGGCAAGACAAGCATGGAATCGTCTCAAAAAGAAAGGATAAGTACCACGATCTGTGGAGAGAGTTGTGCAGACTTACACCCGAACGTGTTTCATGTGATTTCGATTGATGGTTCGTAAAATGACCCGGTCGGCCTTAATGACCGTGGCAGTTGATAGACCTAAAGTCGAGAGAACCAACTAAATATTCTTTGGACAATGACCACGAATGGGGTCGGAAGGTGTTAAAGCTCAGTCCATTAATGGTCATGAATCGTCAAATACGACCTTAATGATGACGTCACCAGATATACCTGATGCCCTCATAACCAACCAGTCAACCACGTAAGGGACGTGATCACTGTGAGACACAGAACCATCCAGGAAAAGCAGGAGTTGCAAGGTGGAAGCTTAATCTTGCCTCACATATGGAGGAAGCCTCCTACACTGACGCGCGGGTCCCTCCCCAGCCTGGCGTATATTTAGATACTCTGTAGGATGCTGTACCGCCAACTGTAAAGGATGTTACATACCAATGATTTCCTGTGTCGAAAATCCAGAGCGTGGTGTCTAGACACTGAGTCATTATTGTAGTGTAGGAGTTACAATGTTGAACGTTGACTTGGTTAGTGTTGTCTGTACACACCTGGAGTGGCTGCTCTAAACTCCCCCCCCCCCCCCCCCTCCCGCCCATGACCCTTCCACCACTACCTCCCTGCATCAACACCAGTGACTCGTATGGCCCATCACCTGAGGGTTCATGTGACATGTGTGGCCCATGACCGAAGGGTTCATGTGACTCGTATGGCCCATCACCGTAGGGTTCATGTGACTAATGTGGTCCATCATCCGAGGGTTCATTTGATTCGTGTGTATATCACCCGAGGGTTCGTGTGGGTTGTGTGGTCCATCACCCGAGGGTTCATGTGGGTTGTGTGGTCCATCACCCGAGGGTTCATGTGGGTCGTGTGGTCCATTACCCGAGGGTTCATGTGACTCGTGTGGTCCATTACCCGAGGGTTCCAGTGATTCGTATGGCCCAACACCTGAGGCTTCATGTGATTCGAATGGTCCATCACCCGAGGGTTCATCTGACTCATATGGCCCATCACCCGAAGGTTCGTGTGACTCATGTGGTCCATCACCCTAGGGTTCATGTAACTTGTCTGGTCCATCCCCCGAGATTCATATGACTCGTGTGGTCCATCACCAGAGGGTTCATGTGACTCGTATGGTCCATCACTCAGGGGCTTATGTCACCCGTGTGGTCCATTCCCGAGGGTTCATGTGACTCGTATAGGCCATCATCCGAGGGTTATTGTGACTCTTATGTTCCCTGCAGCCAAGGGTTCGTGCGAATCGTATGGTCCCATTACGTGAGGGTTCATATGATTCGTATGGTTCCAGCACCTAAGGGTTCATGTGACTCATATGGTCCCAGCACTTAAGGGTTCAAATGATTCGTAAGGCATCAGCGCTTGAGAGTTCATGTGACTCGTATTGTGACAACACCCGAGGGGACGTATCATTCGTATGGTTTCAGCACTCGAGGGTTCATGTGACTTGTATATTCCAAGAACTTGAGGGCCCATGTGACTCGTATGGTCCCAGCACTCGAGAGATCGTGTGAATCAAATAGCATTAGTGCCGGAGGGTTCATGTGACTTGTATGGTCCCAGTACCCAAGGATTCTTGTGACTCGTATGGTCCCACTAACCGAGCTTCGAATGACTCGTATAATCTTAGTATCTAAGGGTTCATATGTGACTCGTATAATCCCAGTGCCCGAGGGTTCATATGTGACTCGTATGGTTCTAGTGCCACATTTACACATGGGTTCCTGGTATCAGTCAACAAATCACAGCCTCTCAGTCTTAAATACAACCCTTGACACACCTAACTCACACAACACTTTACTCTCCACTCTACAGTTCCCTTCTCCGTGGAAATCATGGCAGTACATTGTCATTATGGTGACCCGAAGTTAAACTGGAAGCGCAACATCGGTCGAGGAGGACTGGATGGTTCCCAGGGCCCACTTGACCGATATCGAGTGTGTGGAACGTAAACCTCTGACACACCTTTATCACTCTACTTTTGTTTCCTACGTCCCTTCCCCTACTAACCCCTCGCCCACTAGTTCCTCCAGCTGTGTAAAACCCTTCGACTATTTGACTTCCTTCCACGAAACTCTGCCTTCCTCACATCTACTGACTCAGTTTCTGTACAGAAGGAATGTCAGTGTACGTACACCATAAGAACTGCTTCGATTCCATCTGGAATGATATCCCGGTGAAGCCAAGACATTTTTCTTTTTCCCTCCTTAACGATCGGGAACAGACAGTTAAGGACCCAACACGAGTTCCCGAAGCGTCACGACTATTCCCAACATGCTACACCTTTTTTTCTTCTTAATTTTTGTTTACTTCTGAATCTCCTACTTAATACTTTCTGTGCTCTTCGGTTCCCCTGACCACAACCTTATTCATATCACTTTTAATTGGGATCGCCCATTTCTGTCCCTGATTCTTTACTCCTTTACTTCTCTTTTCCCTGGGACGGGTACTGTTAGCTGGGCGAGAGGTCTTATGTTGATCTGATCCGTTAGAGAAGGTTATCTTGCCTGGGATGGAGTCCCTACATCCCATCTTCTCGTGATTGATCTTGCTCTGATGCATGTAACACCAGGGTACGTTCAGAGCGTGGCTGGTCATGAAAGTCTTCCTCTTCCCTGAATGCCATCCTGCTTTCATTTCTGCTCGGAATCACTGCAAAGCTGTTCTTCGTAAAGTCAAGCACACCTTCATAAAAAGAAAGTGGACTGATTTGACTTCCACTAGCAAGTCTTTCTGACATTCTATCCATGGCACGTCCAGTAATTTCAGTAGTTTAACCTTTCCTCCTTTCTTCCAACCTGATCAAACTGTAGCTAACTCTCCAAAGCTGTATGGTTCTGCATCTGACCCTCCCCTATACTTTCCTCATGCAAGATCTTTCCAGTACTCTCCTCCCATCTCCTGGTGGACAAGACGTCTGGCCCAAATGACATACATTAAAGCAGCTTGCTCCGATTCTTGCTTGCCTTTGTCTGAAACCCTCATACTTTTCCCCTCCTCCTGAAAGACTACCTTAGTGCAACCCACATTTAAGACAGGAGACCGCTTTAATCCCTCCAGCATTCGCTCCATCGCTTTCACTTCTGTTATCTTCATAGTCTTCTAACCTCTCCTTAACTCTCACTTCCCCAAGCGCATAGAATTTCCTTCTTCCCGATCACCAATATGGATTTGGCAGTGTTATGTCTACTGATCCTTCTGATATGACTCACCTCTGGAAATTTTGTGGTATCCCTCGACATCTCCAAAGCATTTGATGGTGTGACTTAAGTCTCGGCTTTCTAAACTCTTCCGTATGGCTTTATGTTTTGCTCAGTTCTGACCTTTCCACTGTAGTAGTCTCCGACGGAGCGACTTTCCCCTCGTATCCCACGAACAGTGGTATTCCTCAGGGTTCATTCCTATCATCTATTCCATTTCTTCTCTTTGTAAATGATCTCTCTTCAACCTATAACCCTCTCTACTTTTATGCTGCTGATTCCACTACACACTGCAGCTCACTCTTCCACACATCTTCCTTCTAAAAATCGGTCTCTTTCTCGTACTGAACAAATATCCTCTCTCAGTTCGCATCTTTGCAGCATCTCAGATTGGAAAAACATTAACCTGGTTAAATTTGAGTAGTTCCAAACCGCAATTTCTTCCTATAACTCTTTCTAAGAGACACTAGTTTCCCTCTGTGTAGTTGCATATCACCATATCTAAACCCTGTAATAACATAAACATGGAGTAACTGTATTCTCTGCTCTAAACTGGGAATCCCACATGATCATCATAATGTCTACTTCCCACAATCTGGCTGCGTTTTGTAATCATATCTCGTGTAAACAGCCGTTTCCTATCTACAGTGGATTTATTCGTCCTAGTATGGAGTGCTACTCACATATTTGAGGTAAGGTTCCTGCACTTCTCCTCAGCGAAGGCGAAATCAAAAGCTTCTCGCCTCATTAATTCTCCTGGCATGATCTCTCCTCAACTATCCTCTCTCTCTGTACGTCGCGACGTTGCAGCTCTTACTCCCTCCTGCAGGTGTTCCTGTTCTTACCATTGTTCTTGCGGGGTGTCTGACTGTGCCCCACACCGTTAGGCTTGGATTCGAGGCACGCGTTTGGCTGCTGCTTCCCATAGTTTCTTTGCTGCAACTGGCCACTCGAGGAATGACCATTATGATATCGCCTTTTTCCCTCGAACACCAAAGCTGTGGAATTCCCATCTTCCTTTCGTTCTTCCCTCAGTCAAAATAACCTCTCCGACTTCAAGAATCAGGTCTGTGAGGGGTGGAACATGCCGCTAACATCACCCCTTACCTGTCGCCAGAGCCACACTTACAGATAATGACAAAGGAGACAAGTTTGGCCTCCGCACTGAGGGAATCACACTGACCTGATAGAGAAGGTCCAGAGGAGAGCGACAAGGAAGGTACCAGAATTAAGAGAGTTGAGTAATGGGGAAGATTAGAGACCTTAGATACTATTTGCCCAGAGTGGGGGAGAGAAGAGTGAGGGGTGACCTGATCACAACCTTCAAGGGCTTGAACCAGTTTGATGATGTCAACAGCGAACAGCTCGTTACAAGATGCAGGAGAACATAACAAGAGGAAGTAAGCAAGAAACTTGTTAGAAAAAATATAAAGAAGTGCTTTGATAGTAGAAGATTGATGGATAAATGGAATCAACTGACCTATGAGAAAGTGAAAATGGAAAGTATGCAGAAGGTCAAAAGTTGTATGATGGTAAAGTTCAAGAGATGGAGCCCCACGAGTGTAGAACGACCTCCTCGTAAAGTACACACAGGTAAATACAGTGGTGGATGGAAGTACTGGGAAGCACTGGTGAGTGTTGTTAGTGGATTGCAGTGGTGGGTGGCAGAGATCAATAGCAGCTGTGGGTGGCAGTTGTGGGTGGAAATAGCGTGTGTCGGTACAGGATGTCATTAGCAGGTGCAGTGGCGTTAATGGGTGGTAGTAGATGTCAGTGGTGGGTAGCAACAGTGGGTGTTAATAATAGATGGCATTACTAGGTGGCTGTTGTGGATGGCAGTGATGCGTGGGAGTGCCGGGCGGCAGGAGCGGGTGGCGCTGATGAGTGGCATTAGTGGTCGATGGCATTGGTGGGTGGCAGTGGTAAGTGGCAGGGGAGGGTGGCAGGGGCGGGTGATGGTGCTGGATCACCATCAGGAAATCAGACAACCCCCTTCACCCCCGCCCCAGGTGCCAGCCGAGGGAGGCAGACCTCGTCATGTGTTGCCCTGACACCCGCCACGTCAGGAGGACTGTGTTGGTAGCGCGGGAGCGTGTACAGCTTTACAGTGACCTTGAACACTTGATGGAGGTGTTCAAGATGTTTGAACTGGTGGTTATAACACAACGAGGTTGGCCTTAACGACCCTGGCAGTCACTAGGCCTAGAGCCTAACTGACCAAGCAAATAATTTCACGGCGTCTGGAGGGACATGGTGTTAATGGATCGACCTCATCCACCATTTATCTAGACTCAGAAACTCCAGTCCAGTTCCTCGCTCCACACTACCCTTCCTTCCCTCCACACACACACACACACACACACACACACACACCGCAGGAGGTGGGGCCTTGGTCGCGGGTCCTCCTGCGTGTCTTCTCTTTTAAAAAAAGGACCAAATGAGGCGATGTCGGTGGTGGTGAGTGAGCAGCTGAGGACACGAGCGGTTCCCACAGTGGCAGGCGGGCTCAGGGCGCCACACATGGCGGGAAGCGCCAGTGTTTGTGACCCGAGCAAACATCTCGTGGTCGTGAGAGCCCCTCTGTGCATCCCGTGACGTCATGAGTAGGAAGGAAGTGGCCGCTTGTTTACTGTCGCATCTGGTGCCACTCTGCACAGGGCTCCTCGTCAGCTCCTCGTCTCAGCTGTCTCTACCACGAACTACTGTTGGTGGTGGTGACGTCACTACTAGTATGGTGGAGAGGGGAATTCCTGTGAGGGCATAGCTTGTGACGTCATACACTTAGCCAGTCACACGATCTGCTGGTCCAGTGCGGAAGTATACTCACGCATCTCCAGCCGCCGGGAACACATGATAGTAAGGCGACCCTGGCAAATATGATTCCTCATATACGGTAGACCAACACCTGAACCTCATAAGTAACCCATTGGTGCCAAATGAAAGTAGTCAGAGCAACGCTGGTGTGACTGCTGGTGCTGACGCCCAGCTAGTGTGGCCCAGAACCCAGCGCCTCTCTGGTCAGACTTCCTGGCCCGCAAGACCTGCCCTCTGGTGTAGCCTCGTTACCTCCGCCCCGACCGCTAACCTCGACACCTGTGAATCAACATGTAGGATCTCACACTCACCATTGAGGAACCAGATTCCCCAAGATATCTCGAATCCTTCCACGAGAATGACTCTGGGACGAGAGATGGAATTTCGATCCCATCGAGCGTGGTATTAAAGCGACAGTGCAATCGCATTCCAGCCCCTCCCAGCCAAAGGTCATCGTACGCTTGGCTTGCCCGGTCATTGTTTACGCTGGCTACCCTGCCCACCTGCCATCATCAGGCGCTGCTGTTCCATGTGTGACTGGTAGGAACCAGCTGTGAGGGCCACGTGCCCGAACATGGCCATTCAACAAGACAACCTACTCCCTCATGAAGGCGCTACTACAGAGGGAATACAACCCTCTCACAATGGCTCAGTGACTCCTACGCTCTTAAGGAGGATATTTAAAGGTCTACATGATCCAGAATCATGACCATGTGCTGCCCGAAGCATGAGCGAGGTATCAGATCTCGAGATACATCTGTCAGAGGTGACACGTAAACATCCAGGGTCGTCCCACCACACGGAGGTCCCCAAACCCGAGCCAAACTGTAGATATAAACTTCAAAATGTTTGTATTCTTCCACCTCCGCTCCCGACACACCCAGTTCGTGTCAAAACAGCCTACGAACATGATACATCCAGCAGGTGTCAACCAGGAAGTATGAAGATGACACGTCCAGCAGATGTCAACATGTAGTATTAACATGACACATCCAGCAGGTGTCAACACGTCAGTCTGATTATGACACATCCAGCAGGTGTCAACACGTCAGTCTGAACATGACACATCCAGCAGGTGTTAACACGTCAATATGAACATGACACATCCAGCAGGTGTCAACACGTCAGTATGAACGTGACACATCCAGCAGATGTTAACACGTCAATATGAACATGACACATCCAGCAGGTGTCAACACGTCAGTATGAACATGACACATCCAGCAGGTGTCAACACGTCAGTATGAACGTGACACATCCAGTAGGTGTCAACACGTCAGTATGAGCGTGACACATCCAGCAGGTGTCAACACGTCAGTATGAACGTGACACATCCAGCAGATGTTAACACGTCAATATGAACATGACACATCCAGCAGGTGTCAACACGTCAGTGTGAACGTGACACGTCCAGCAGGTGTCATCGCGTCAACATGAACATGGGAACAAAACAAAATGAGAAATTCCTTTTTCTTTCGCTTTTGTTCTAAGTCGACTTTAACTCGGCGTTGGAACGATTTGTTATCGTTCATCCTTAAATCATCGATATCTTGCACTTAGAAATGCAGGACACCGTCGCTAAAGCTGTCTTAAAATTAGGTTTAGGGAAGGTATTTTAGGTTGAGAGCCACAAACTTCAACGCAAAGCGCTATTCTGATACTTCACACGCACACCTCGACTGATGTGACCTGAATGCTGTTGTAAATGGTGCATGACGTACTTCATATCATTGTACCTAAAGAGATTAAGTAAATATGGGTCAAAAGAAAAACGACAATCATGGAGACATGTTTAGGGGGGAATGCCAAAAAGTATTGTGTACAAAACAAGGCAGGGAAGCTCTTGTCGTGAAAATTGAACTGCACTCCAAGTCTCGTCCTTTCTTCCACTTTGCACAGTAACTAAGCTTACCATCAGCAGGTCTGGCTTAGCCTGTGAACTACGAAAAGTATCCACAGTCCAGGAAAAGAAGAAAATAAATAAATGAAATAGGAAAGTATCGTTAGCTTGGGTTCGATGGAAATCGAAATATGTGATGGTACTTAAGTTGTTCCGGTATGGTTGTTATTTCTGATTATCTTTTGTATTTCTTATACATTGTAAAATCCCCTACTCGTGCCATATTCTTTGACTAAGGTACGTAAAGTAATAGCGAAAATTATTGTTTACTGAAATTGGACATCTAAGCGTTATTCACTATTTTGGTGATATTCATTCTCAGAAGTACTAGCAGATTCAAGCCCTCTGGGCCCTCGTCCACTAGCTCCTACAGAGGGTCAAAAATTACCTCGTACTCACACCAAGGACTCAGTCGAATGCAGACGCTACCCATCTAGCCTTTGAGCTTTGGACTCTGACTTACACTGAGCAAACACCACCACAACAACGTTGGAGATCGCTGGAATGACATTGTTCGGCGGCATAACCACTCATTCTGCCATTTTCTTCTTCATACCTCCCATTTTGCCTGCATAACCTTACGGTCACTTATGATTTATTTTGCCAGAATGATATCATCTCCGCTGCCAGTATTTCTATCCTACCAAGAAGGTCAATCGGCAACTGTGTTTAGGGGTTATTCATCGTGCGTCTGGCTGTTTCCTCGAAGGGTCTAAAGACACACAGGCACGCCTTTTCATAGTAAAGATTTGCGCCACGCTTATGATGGGCAAAGAAATTTGGGAAGGTAAGGGAATAAGTTTCTGTTTATCAAATATCGTGTATTTATGAAAGAAAACAATAACAGAATGAAAGTGATTAACAGTGTTTGAAAACATAAGAGTTATGCAAAGTAAAATATTTTTAGACAAAATTTGTTAATTATCAAGACATCATCATTGTTCTCTCAAGGGAACTATCGAAGCAATTAATACTAATTTTCCTTTAATTTCGGGACTTTGGAGCACGAATGGCTATAAATGTACAAAAGATACGAATCTCGGTATGAAACACAACTGAAGCTAACTTGGAGTTGTATCTGACACTCGCCACCATTGCGTTCGTTAACGAGCACTTGTAAAGACTGGAATGTACAAGTAAGAGTGAGTCTTCACTTGAAACGTGAATGATATAAACTGAAGAATAATTGTAATGTTTTAGTTTCAAAATTTGAGTTCTAGGTTTCTGTTAGATTTTCAAAATATTAATTGCTATAAATTTCATTTTCATTTTGGCATATATTCACTGTTCTATTTCTATACAAACATTAGATATCCAAGTTTATTCAGTGTCAGCACAAGAAACTGTTTAATATGACGGACAACAGAGAATAGGTATTTGATAATTCCATACCAAGATGTACCTTCGCCCATCTAACCGTAATGAATCGTCTTTCCTAACTTGGTAATGTCTCTGGCAGATAAGGAGGGAAGGCATACCAATACCCGATGATACCCAGGAGAATATATCAAAACAATTCGCCCTGAGTTTCAAAATATAAAACACGGAAAGTGTGGTGATACTTTTTTGGTTGACTGTACATGTTTATGATTAGGAATACAAAATAAATTGTATGTAACGATGAAACCATGCAGTTGATGAACCAATCATCATCATCTTAGTATAAGGGTGAGAGATGGGTGTATTTAATTACCCACTTGTTCTACAACATTCATATATAGACACCAGTAGTGACCAACATAAACATTTGAATGCCACGAATCGCAGGCTGGAGTTTGGATGCAATTCTATTCTTAAGTTAATCGCATCCCTTCCCTAACTTGCTTGTATGTTTTTTGGCATAGTATCCTTCAACCATACTCAAGTTTAGTGATCTATTATTTCCTTAATAAAGAATCTCGCTACATATGAAACGAAGGATCAACAGATCAAGGAAATTATATGTAAAGGAGCCACGTATCATGGGAACCAAATGTCAGGGAATTACAAATCACAGAAGTAGCTATATATAGACCTATGCACGAGAGCCGATAGGATCGTTAAATGCGAGAACATCAAGCTGGAGAATGGAGGAAAACGACTTTGTGCACAAAAATGATTTACTGATTTAATCCTTATCATGGGATAAGGCAGAGCAAAGCCATGTATTTCGGTGTTCACACACGACAAACACAAGCTGTCAGGCCTGGCATAAGGAGGGTCTGTAGCCTGCTGGAGGCGGGGAGGGATGTTAGGATACACAGAACATACAACCCTCCACGGTATTCAGTGACAGACAAAACAAAACAATACACAGCTCCCTCGTGAGATCAATTGCCTGTAAGAAGCGCCCGTCAGCTGGTTACGTAAACTGCCATTCACTGGGTTCGTTCTCCTTCTCAATATCTCGTCCATCCCCTACACCCACCTCGGAGGCTCACACCTGCAGCCTCTGCAGCAGGTACTACAGACAGGAACCTCACACGACGTATTATTCTCCACGGGTTACACAAGGCGGTGCTCGATGGGTTCATGCCTCCGCCGGGCTGGCCAGACTCGCCTCGTCTGGGTTACACAAGCCATCACCATCTGCAGAGTTTGGCTTTAAATATTATGGTTCTACAAAAGGTCAAGTGTGAAGATTATTAATCATCCGGCATGACTCTGCTTACATCACTTCTATCTTTGCTTAGGTTACGGCCCCCAGCAGCATAGGTCGCACGAACGGCGCAGGGGCGGCTGCTCAGATGGTCGCTGAGGACGACACACGTGAAGACCAAGCACCATCGTTAGGGCTGACACTCACGTGTGTCGCCTGACACTGGAGCGCAAACAGACACTCTCCTTTCTAATGATCTTCATTCCAAAGCCTTCTATTGAGACGTTACTCCTCCGCCTCTCCTGGCATGCTCCTAAGAACTGTTCCTCTCCGCCGACCATGACTGATTTGTGCCGGTAACCTGGACAGAATGTATTGTCCCGCCCATCCTCATCGTGTAAGCGGTAGCGCACAAGGATTACACAAGTCACGTAGGGTCTTAGTCACACACGGCAGACCAGCGCCGCACAGACCCCCCTCCACAACACGACCTCCAGACCTCAGCACATTACCACAATGATGTTCAGAAGTTCAGTGCGTTTTCTATCCTCAGATTCGTTCATATCATGCACCGCGTCTCTCTCTCTCTCTCTCTCTCTCTCTCTCTCTCTCTCTCTCTCTCTCTCTCTCTCTCTCTCTCTCTCTCTCTCTCTCTCTCTCTCTCTCTCTCTCTCTCTCTCTCACACACACACATGTACACAAAGGTAGGCTGAAGGCACCATGTATTCAGTAGTGAGATACACACACCTGGTCAGCAAGTACACAGGCGTACATATGAAGCAAGTTACAGAGGTGGAGTGCGGGTCCCCATGCGTTCGGTACAGAGACACAAGCATAGACTGACCTCAGTCGTTCAGATGTGCGCTCCACTCCACACTGGTTAGTGGCACCAATACAACAGCGGTAGTGGGAATTATCCAGTGGACACTACTACACTCAGTGGACACTACTGCGGCCACTGGATACCACAGCGGCCAGTGGATACTACCGCAGGTCACTACTTATCGTACAAACGAGGTACCGGCTCTCGCCTGCAGTAAGGGACAGAAATATCTGATAAGCAAGGCTGCCACCACGCCAGCCATGGTGCGATAGAAGTGGGGCAAGCTAAGAAAAGTGGTCGGTATACAATCTGAGGAAGAGATGTGTCGTCACATGCATGGGTCGTACCTTAGCGCTCAAGGGTCGTACAGTCGTGCTCCAGGATAGTCCTGCCTGTAGTTATGGGTTATAATGTCTGGCTCAGGCATCGTCCAGTCGTGCTCAGGGATCGTACCGTCGTGCTCAGGGATCGTACCGTCGTGTTCAGGGATCGTACCGTCGTGCTCAGGGATCGTACCGTCATGGTCAGGGATCGCACCGTCGTGCTCTTGGATCGTGCCGTCGTGCTCAGGGATCGTACCGTCGTGCTCAGGGATCGTACCGTCATGGTCAGGGATCGCACCGTCGTGCTCAGGGATCGAACCGTCGTGCTCAGGGATCGCACCGTCGTGCTCAGGCGTCGTACCATTGTGCTCAGAGATCGTATCGCCGTGTTCGGAGATCGGACCCACGTGCTCAGGGATCGTACCGTCGTGCTCGTACCGTCGTGCTCAGGGATCGTACCGTCGTGCTCAGGGATCGTGCTCAGGGATCGTACCGTCGTGCTCAGGGATCGTACCGTCGTGCTCAGGGATCGTGCTCAGGGATCGTACCGTCGTGCTCAGGGATCGTGCTCAGGGATCGTACCGTCGTGCTCAGGGATCGTGCTCAGGGATCGTACCGTCGTGCTCAGGGATCGTGCTCAGGGATCGTACCGTCGTGCTCAGGGATCGTGCTCAGGGATCGTACCGTCGTGCTCAGGGATCGTACCGTCGTGCTCAGGGATCGTACCGTCGTGCTCAGGGATCGTGCTCAGGGATCGTACCGTCGTGCTCAGGGATCGTGCTCAGGGATCGTACCGTCGTGCTCAGGGATCGTACCGTCATGCTCAAGCAGGTGAACTATCATCAGGTTGCTATCCATATGACTGAGATGCTGTTGAGTACATACATCTTCATTGTCATTAAATGGAATTTTCCTGCTAACTTCCAAGTGGGACAATATTTCCCCAATGTACCCTACAGTGGGACAATATTTCCCCAGTGTGCCCTCCCCTGCAGTGGGACAATGTTTCCCTGGTGTACCCTAGCCTGCACTGGGACAGTATTTAACCAGTGTACCATCACCTGTAGTGGACAGTATTTCATCAGTGTAACGTAATGTGCATTAGAACAATATTCCCCAGTGTAGCCTCGCCTGCAGTGGGACACAATTTTATCAGTGTACCCTCTCTTGCAGTGGGACAGTATTTCATCAGTGTACCCTCTCTTGCAGTGGGACAGTATTTCATCAGTGTACCCTCTCTTGTAGTGGGACAGTATTTCATCAGTGTACCCTCTCTTGCAGTGGGACAGTATTTCATCAGTGTACCCTCTCTTGCAGTGGGACAGTATTTCATCAGTGTACCCTCTCTTGTAGTGGGACAGTATTTCATCAGTGTACCCTCTCTTGCAGTGGGACAGTATTTCATCAGTGTACCCTCTCTTGCAGTGGGACAGTATTTCATCAGTGTACCCTCTCTTGTAGTGGGACAGTATTTCATCAGTGTACCCTCTCTTGCAGTGGGACAGTATTTCATCAGTGTACCCTCTCTTGTAGTGGGACAGTATTTCATCAGTGTACCCTCTCTTGCAGTGGGACAGTATTTCATCAGTGTACCCTCTCTTGCAGTGGGACAGTATTTCATCAGTGTACCCTCTCTTGTAGTGGGACAGTATTTCATCAGTGTACCCTCTCTTGCAGTGGGACAGTATTTCATCAGTGTACCCTCTCTTGTAGTGGGACAGTATTTCATCAGTGTACCCTCTCTTGCAGTGGGACAGTATTTCATCAGTGTACCCTCTCTTGCAGTGGGACAGTATTTCATCAGTGTACCCTCTCTTGTAGTGGGACAGTATTTCATCAGTGTACCCTCGCCTGCAGTGGGACAGTATTTCATCAGTGTACCCTCTCTTGTAGTGGGACAGTATTTCATCAGTGTACCCTCTCTTGCAGTGGGACAGTATTTCATCAGTGTACCCTCTCTTGTAGTGGGACAGTATTTCATCAGTGTACCCTCTCTTGTAGTGGGACAGTATTTCATCAGTGTACCCTCTCTTGTAGTGGGACAGTATTTCATCAGTGTACCCTCTCTTGTAGTGGGACAGTATTTCATCAGTGTACCCTCGCCTGCAGTGGGACAGTATTTCATCAGTGTACCCTCTCTTGTAGTGGGACAGTATTTCATCAGTGTACCCTCGCCTGCAGTGGGACAGTATTTCCTCACATGTCTCGTGTTCCTCAATTAGACTCGATTACCTCGTTTGTTTACGGTGATGCCGGGGAGAGATTGGAGGGTGTTGTTACACCTGACTGGTCGTTAATGAGTGGGGAGATGGACTTGGCGGGACGAGGGTGTACAACACTCACCAGCAGCGGGGTACACTTGGGTGCGGTCGGTCTGCTCAGAATGGGGTTATGAGGTGTAGGTGTCTGGGTGTGGACGTAATCCTGCCTCAGTGCAGTGTGGCGAGGATGAGGCAGTGGACTGTGGCTGAGTCGTGGGTGAGAGGGGGACATGGACCCCGGGGACAGCTGGACCACCACACACGGTCCACAGCTGGACCACCACAAACGGTCCACTCTACTTTTCCTGGAAACAGGACCAGGGGACAGCTGGAACATCACTGTTGCTGGAAACAGGACCAGGGGACAGCTGAAACATCACTGTTGCTGGAAACTGGATCAGGGAACAGCTGGAACATCACTGTTGCTGAAAACGTCCAGGGGACAGCTGGAACATCACTGTTGCTGGAAACTGGACCAGGGGACAGCTGGAACATCACTGTTGCTGGAAACAGGACCAGGGGACAGCTGGAACATCACTGTTGCTGGAAACTGGATCAGGGAACAGCTGGAACATCACTGTTGCTGAAAACGTCCAGGGGACAGCTGGAACATCACTGTTGCTGGAAACTGGACCAGGGGACAGCTGGAACATCACTGTTGCTGGAAACAGGATCAAGGGACAGCTGGAACATCACTGTTGCTGGAATCTGGACCAGGGGACAGCTCGAATATCACTGTTGCTGAAAACTGGACCAGGGGACAGCTGGAACATCACTGTTGCTGAAATCTGGACCAGGGGACAGCTGGAACATCACTGTTGCTGGAAACTGGACTAGGGGACAGCTGGAACATCACTGTTGCTGGAAACGACCAGGGGACAGCTGGAACATCACTGTTGCTGGAAACAGGATCAAGGGACAGCTGGAACATCACTGTTGCTGGAAACAGGATCAGGGGACAGCTGGAACATCACTGTTGCTGGAAACTGGACCAGGGGACAGCTCGAATATCACTGTTGCTGAAAACTGGACCAGGGGACAGCTGGAACATCACTGTCGCTGAAATCTGGACCAGGGGGGCAGCTGGAACATCACTGTTGCTGGAAACTGGACCAGGGGACAGCTGGAACATCACTGTTGCTGGAAACTGGACCAGGGGACAGCTGGAACATCACTGTTGCTGGAAACTGGACCAGGGGACAGCTGGAACATCACTGTTGCTGGAAACAGGATCAGGGGACAGCTGGAACATCACTGTCGCTGAAATCTGGACCAGGGGACAGCTGGAACATCACTGCTGCTGGAAACAGGATCAGGGGACAGCTGGAACATCACTGTTGCTGGAAACTGGACCAGGGGACAGCTGGAACATCATTGTTGCTGGAAACTGGTCCAGGTCTACAAATAAGGTTTTTGATCAAGGGGGATTCATGGTACACCTGCTGACCATACATGACGGTATACCCACTGGTCATGCATGACGGTACACCCGCTGACCATACATGACGGTACGCTCGCTGACCATATATGACGGTACGCTTGCTGACCGTACATGACGGTACACCCACTGGCCATACATGACGGTACACCCGCTGACCATACATGAAGGTACGCTCGCTGACCATGCATGAAGATACGCTCGCTGACCGTACATGGTTGTACACGTCGCACATCCCTGATATCATTGTCATGATAGCAGACGTTAGTGCGTCATGAGGCAGACACTTAATATCTTAGCCATGATAAGAGACGTTAGTTCGACAGGACTTGGCCTCGTGTGATACAGAGAAATGAGCAAAAAGTTACTTTTAATTCTGGTTTATCTTCAGTTAACTGCCAGTCACTCTCACGTAAATATCCTCACTGGATAGACGTAGATAGAATTAGGACAATTTCCATCAACACAACATATGATTATCCATCAAAAACATACATTGTACGTGATGTGCAGGCGAAGTGCGCGGCAGCCAGAGGGTGGGATGAGGACATAGAGCGTAGGAAGTTGTGGTATGAGAAAGTTACATATGTGGTATGAAAGGAAAATGAGGTGCACGACGTTATCTGCAGAGAAGGACTGCGTGTGACTGAGAGGACTACAAGAAAAGATGCCAGATCAAGAGAAAAGTACAATGTGAAAGGTAAAAGATGGCAAATGAGAGACGGGGGTGAGGGAATTGTTGATGAATTTTTAAGATAATAGGAAAGTGTCTTGGAAGATGGTAAGTAGTTTAAGGAAGGCAAGAGAACTAATGGGGGCAATAGTGAGGAGAGCTGCTAGGGATGTGGTAACAGGCAAGGAAGGGGAAAAAAGTCGAGTGCGTATTCTGCAGGACGGTTGAATGTGTTCAGTGATAGAGTGGTAGCCATCGTGTGTTTGGGATGAGATGACGTCCACAGTGAAAGAGTCATAGCGAATGGTACGATGAAGAGAGAGGGTGTAGCGAAAGCCTTGTGGAAGATCGGTGTGAGGTGCATGAGATCTGGCATAATGCATGCATAGTGGACTTATGCTTATAAAAGCAAGGGAAAGTAAGTGAATACTCGAATCAAAGAGGCATAGGTCTGCTCCGTTTACCTGGTAAGATGAACAGGAGGATGGTAACTGAGAGGTGACTGCACCCACATAGTATCTATATAGGAAGGAGCAATGTGACCTCATGAGAGGTAGGGGATAAGTGAAGCAAGAGTTTTTTTTAGAAAAATCTGGTCCAGAAATACTTGGAGAAAGCGAGAGAATTTGTGCGTGGTGTTACGGATCTGTAAAAAGAAAAAGAAAAAAAGTATAATACGGTTGAGAGAGAGGTTTTGTGGAAGGTGCACGAATAAATAAGGTTAAGGGAAAGTTGTCAAATACAATGGCGAGTATTGAGGCATAAGTGCTAGTGGGAAGGGAGGAGAATGAGTGGTTTCCTGTAAAGGTGTATCTGCATCAAGGATGTGTAGGTCAATGCGGTCGATTAATCTGTTTATGGACGGGATGGTGAAGGTCAGTGTGAACAACAGTAACCTGGTGACTGAGTGACAGTTTCACGTGCAGCTGAACGGCTAGGGCACGCAGGAGACAGCTGACGTCACAGATGCATGGGTAACCAGGACACAGCAGACCAGCAGGTTGTGACCAGCCAGGCAGTATCTGCAGCTTACACGTCGGTATCAGCATGTACACAGCAACACTGACTGAGAGAGGAAAAGCAGTTACATCATCATGACGTGATGACCTAACTAGACACGTCACCAGCACGATGATGTCACCAGCACAATGACGTCACCAGCACGATGATGTCACCAGCACGATGATGTCACCAGTACGATGTCAGCAGGCCCTGGAGGAAGCCTCCCATATAAGGGGGAGTCAGGGAGCGCTGATTTCACTCGTGCGGGTTGGGTGGGCCTTGAGTCATGAGACGACACCACACGACCACACCAGCAGGTGGTCCTCCGTGGGCCGTCACTGTGCACTGCCCAGGACGGTGAGGAGGTGCGCCACCTCGGGGCTTGTCGGCAGGTGAGTTCGTTCACACCTGCTACGTGGAACACTGACGCGGGAATCACTGCTGTATACCACCACTATTGAGGTCGTCTGTAATCTCTCTCATCAGTCCTTCATCCACTGGTGACCCATCTTGTTCATGGGTGAAGATGTACAATGATTTGGTGTCTTCCATTTCGCTGAGAATATCAGTTTGGCTGGTTCACGTGGAGACACGAGTGATCACAGCCTGACCAGCTCCCTCCCAGCCCACCATCAGGCTTTCCTGCCTGGCTCTCATTCTCAGACTGGGCTCAGCTCAGTACCACCAGCACCTGCTCACCACCATCAGGGGCTGCTCAACAACACCAGCACCTGCTCAACACCACCAGCACCTGCTCAATACCACCAGGACCGGCGCACCACCGCCTGCACCTGCTCAACACCACCAGCATCTGCTCACCACCACCACCACCTGCTCAACACCACCAGCACCTGCTCACACACAGCACCTGCTCAACACCACCAGCACCTGCTCAACACCACCAGCACCTGCTCAACACCACCAGCACCTGCTCAACACCACCAGCACCTGCTCAACACCACCAGCACCTGCTCAACACCACCAGCACCTGCTCAACACACAGCACCTGCTCAACACCACCAGCACCTGCTCAACACCACCTGCACCTGCTCAACACCACCAGCACCTGCTCAACACCACAGCACCTGCTCAACACCACCTGCACCTGCTCAACACCACCAGCACCTGCTCAACACCACCAGCACCTGCTCAACACCACCAGCACCTGCTCAACACCACCTGCACCTGCTCAACACCACCAGAACCTGCTCACCACCACCAGCACATGCTCAACGCCACTACGCAGGTCATAGTTCGCTCCAACGTCGCTACGCAGGTCATAGTTCGCTCCAACGTCGCTACGCAGGTCATAGTTCGGTCCAACGCCACTACGCAGGTCATAGTTCGGTCCAACGTCGCTACGCATGCCATAGTTCGGTCCGCCGCCACTACGCAGGTCATAGTTCGGTCCAACGCCACTACGCAGGTCATAGTTCGGTCCAACGCCACTACGCAGGTCATAGTTCGGTCCAACGCCACTACGCAGGTCATAGTTCGGTCCAACGCCACTACGCAGGTCATAGTTCGGTCCAACGCCACTACGCAGGTCATAGTTCGGTCCAACGCCACTACGCAGGTCATAGTTCGGTCCAACGCCACTACGCAGGTCATAGTTCGGTCCAACGCCACTACGCAGGTCATAGTTCGGTCCAACGTCGCTACGCAGGTCATAGTTCGGTCCAACGCCACTACGCAGGTCATAGTTCGGTCCAACGCCACTACGCAGGTCATAGTTCGGTCCAACGCCACTACGCAGGTCATAGTTCGGTCCAACGCCACTACGCAGGTCATAGTTCGGTCCAACGCCACTACGCAGGTCATAGTTCGGTCCAACGCCACTACGCAGGTCATAGTTCGGTCCAACGCCACTACGCAGGTCATAGTTCGGTCCAACGCCACTACGCAGGTCATAGTTCGGTCCGCCGCCACTACGCAGGTCATAGTTCGGTCCAACGCCACTACGCAGGTCATAGTTCGGTCCAACGCCACTACGCAGGTCATAGTTCGGTCCGCCGCCACTACGCAGGTCATAGTTCGGTCCGCCGCCACTACGCAGGTCATAGTTCGGTCCAACGCCACTACGCAGGTCATAGTTCGGTCCAACGCCACTACGCAGGTCATAGTTCGGTCCAACGCCACTACGCAGGTCATAGTTCGGTCCAACGCCACTACGCAGGTCATAGTTCGGTCCGCCGCCACTACGCAGGTCATAGTTCGGTCCAACGCCACTACGCAGGTCATAGTTCGGTCCAACGCCACTACGCAGGTCATAGTTCGGTCCGCCGCCACTACGCAGGTCATAGTTCGGTCCAACGCCACTACGCAGGTCATAGTTCGGTCCGCCGCCACTACGCAGGTCATAGTTCGGTCCAACGCCACTACGCAGGTCATAGTTCGGTCCAACGCCACTACGCAGGTCATAGTTCGGTCCAACGCCACTACGCAGGTCATAGTTCGGTCCAACGCCACTACGCAGGTCATAGTTCGCTCCAACGTCGCTACGCAGGTCATAGTTCGGTCCAACGTCGCTACGCATGCCATAGTTCGGTCCGCCGCCACTACGCAGGTCATAGTTCGGTCCGCCGCCACTACGCAGGTCATAGTTCGGTCCGCCGCCACTACGCAGGTCATAGTTCGGTCCAACGCCACTACGCAGGTCATAGTTCGGTCCAACGCCACTACGCAGGTCATAGTTCGGTCCAACGCCACTACGCAGGTCATAGTTCGGTCCAACGCCACTACGCAGGTCAAAGTTCGGTCCGCCGCCACTACGCAGGTCATAGTTCGGTCCAACGCCACTACGCAGGTCATAGTTCGCTCCAACGTCGCTACGCAGGTCATAGTTCGCTCCAACGTCGCTACGCAGGTCATAGTTCGGTCCAACGCCACTACGCAGGTCATAGTTCGGTCCAACGCCACTACGCAGGTCATAGTTCGGTCCAACGTCGCTACGCATGCCATAGTTCGGTCCGCCGCCACTACGCAGGTCATAGTTCGCTCCAACGTCGCTACGCAGGTCATAGTTCGGTCCAACGCCACTACGCAGGTCATAGTTCGGTCCAATGCCACTATGCAGGTCATAGTTCGGTCCAACGCCACTACGCAGGTCATAGTTCGGTCCAACGCCGCTACGCAGGTCATAGTTCGGTCCAGCGTCGCTACGCAGGTCATAGTTCGGTCCGCCGCCACTACGCAGGTCTTAGTTCGCTCCGCCGCCACTACGCAGGTCATAAGTTCGGTACGCCGCCACTACGCAGGTCAAGTTCGGTCCGCCGCCACTACGCAGGTCATAGTTCGCTCCAACGTCGCTACGCATGCCATAGTTCGGTCCGCCGCCACTACGCAGCGCTTCTTAGGAATCATATGGTCATGTAAACAAACCTTGTTAGCTCCCTCGGAGGAGTGACGCCACGGGTCAGGCTGAACCTGGACACTTTACCTCCACATCTTATGATCCATAACTCATGATCCATAACTCATGATCCATAACTCATAATTCTCACATATATCTATATGGGAGTAAATATTAGGGCTGGAGGGTGCGGCCAGCCTGGCCAGGGGCGGCCCATCAGCACTGACCGGACGAGCTGGCTGCTGATCTCTGGCACATACTGACGCTGTGGTCCACCCACCCTGCTCTCTCTCTCTCTCTCTCTCTCTCTCTCTCTCTCTCTCTCTCTCTCTCTCTCTCTCTCTCTCTCTCTCTCTCTCTCTCTCCATTTCCTGTGTTTGCGAGGTAGCGTTAAGAACAGAAGACTGAGCCTTTGAGGGAATAATATCCTCACATGGCCACCTTCTCTGTTCCTTCTTTTGGAAAAGTTATAACGAGAGGGGAGGGTTTCCAGCCCCCCGCTCCCTCCTCTTTTTAGTCGCCTTCTATAGCACGCAGGGAATACGTGGGAAGTATTCTTTCTCCCCTATATATATTATTTATATATATATATATATATATATATATATATATATATATATATATATATATATATATATATATATCATCCTATCTCTATCTGTACACCTTCAATTTCTCTTCTCAGTGGACACTGCAGCAATATAGCTGAATTCTGTCAGTTTTCTGGTCTGTTTGTTTGATAATATATGATGGATGACAGGGTACTGAAGGGCAGGGAGTGAATCTGGGGTGGTGTGTGGCAGGGAGTGGGGCTGGGGTGGTGTGTGGCAGGGAGTGGGGCTGGGGTGGTGTGTGACAGGGAGTGGGGCTGGGGTGGTGTGTGGCAGGGAGTGGGGCTGGGGTGGTGTGTGGCAGGGAGTGGGGCTGGGGTGGTGTGTGGCAGGGAGTGGGGCTGGGGTGGTGTGTGGCAGGGAGTGGGGTTGGGGTGGTGTGTGGCAGGGAGTGGGACTGGGATGGTGTGTGGCAGGGAGTGGGGCTGGGATGGTGTGTGGCAGGGAGTGGGGTTGGCAATGTGTGCGGCAGGGAGTGGGGCTGGGATGGTGTGTGGCAGGGAGTGGGACTGGGATGGTGTGTGGCAGGGAGTAGGACTGGGATGGTGTGTGGCAGGGAGTGGGGCTGGGATGGTGTGTGGCAGGGAGTGGGGTTGGGGTGGTGTGTGGCAGGGAGTGGGGCTGGGATGGTGTGTGGCAGGGAGTGGGGCTGGGATGGTGTGTGGCAGGGAGTGGGGCTGGGATGGTGTGTGGCAGGGAGTGGGGCTAGGATGGTGTGAGGCAGGGAGTGGGGCTGGGATGGTGTGTGGCAGGGAGTGGGGCTAGGATGGTGTGTGGCAGGGAGTGGGGCTGGGGTGGTGTGTGGCAGGGAGTGGGGCTGGGGTGGTGTGAGGCAGGGAGTGGGGCTGGGGTGGTGTGTGGCAGGAAGTGGGGCTGGGGTGGTGTGTGAGAAAGTGGAGCTGGGATGGTGTGAGGCGGGCAGGGAGTGGGGTTGGGGTGGTGTGAGGCAGGGAGTGGGACTGGGATGGTGTGAGGCAGGGAGTGGGGCTGGGATGGTGTGTGGCTGGGAGTGGGGCTAGGATGGTGTGTGGCAGGGAGTGGGGCTGGGGTGGTGTGAGGCAGGGAGTGGGGCTGGGATGGTGTGTGGCAGGGAGTGGGGCTGGGATGGTGTGTGGCAGGGAGTGGGGTTGGGGTGGTGTGAGGCAGGGAGTGGGACTGGGATGGTGTGAGGCAGGGAGTGGGGCTGGGATGGTGTGTGGCTGGGAGTGGGGCTAGGATGGTGTGTGGCAGGGAGTGGGGCTGGGGTGGTGTGTGGCAGGGAGTGGGGCTAGGCTGGTGTGTGGCAGGGAGTGGGGCTGGGGTGGTGTGTGGCAGGGAGTGGGGCTGGGGTGGTGTGAGGCAGGGAGTGGGGCTGGGGTGGTGTGTGGCAGGGAGTGGGGCTGGGATGGTGTGTGACAGAGTGGAGCTGGGATGGTGTGAGGCAGGGAGTGGGGCTGGGATGGTGTGAGGCAGGGAGTGGGGCTGGGATGGTGTGAGGTAGGGAGTGGGCCTGGGATGGTGTGAGGCAGTGGGTGGGGCTAGGATGGTGTGTGGCAGGAGGTGGGACTGGGATGGTGTGTGGCAGGGAGTGGGGCTGGGATGGTGTGCGGCAGGGAGTGGGGTTGGGGTGGTGTGTGGCAAGGAGTGGGGCCAGGATGATGTGTGGCAGGGAGTGGGGCTGGGATGGTGTGTGGCAGGGAGTGGGGCTGGGATGGTGTGTGGCAGGGAGTGAGGCTGGGATGGTGTGTGGCAGGGATTGGGGCTGGGATGGTGTGTGGCAGGGAGTGGGGCTGGGATGGTGTGTGGCAGGGAGTGGGGTTGGCAATGTGTGCGGCAGGGAGTGGGGCTGGGATGGTGTGTGGCAGGGAGTGGGACTGGGATGGTGTGTGGCAGGGAGTAGGACTGGGATGGTGTGTGGCAGGGAGTGGGGCTGGGATGGTGTGTGGCAGGGAGTGGGGCTGGGATGGTGTGCGGCAGGGAGTGGGGTTGGGGTGGTGTGTGGCAGGGAGTGGGCCTGGGATGGTGTGTGGCAGGGAGTGGGGCTGGGATGGTGTGTGGCAGGGAGTGGGGCTAGGATGGTGTGAGGCAGGGAGTGGGGCTGGGATGGTGTGTGGCAGGGAGTGGGGCTAGGATGGTGTGTGGCAGGGAGTGGGGTTGGAATGGTGTGTGGCAGGGAGTGGGCTTGGGATGGTGTGTGGCAGGGAGTGGGCTTGGGATGGTGTGTGGCAGGGAGTGGGGCTAGGATGGTGTGCGGCAGGGAGTGGGGTTGGGGTGGTGTGTGGCAGGGAGTGGGGCTGGGATGGTGTGTGGCAGGGAGTGGGGTTGGGGTGGTGTGTGGCAGGGAGTGGGGCAGGGAGTGGGGTTGGGATGGTGTGTGGCAGGGAGTGGGGCTGGGATGGTGTGTGGCAGGGAGTGGGGCTGGGATGGTGTGTGGCAGGGAGTGGGGCTGGGGTGGTGTGTGGCAGGGAGTGGGGTTGGGATGGTGTGTGGCAGGGAGTGGGGCTAGGATGGTGTGTGGCAGGAAGTGGGGCTGGGATGGTGTGTGGCAGGGAGTGGGGTTGGGATGGTGTGTGGCAGGGAGTGGGGCTGGGATGGTGTGTGGCAGGGAGTGGGGCTGGGATGGTGTGTGGCAGGGAGTGGGGTTGGGGTGGTGTGTAGCGTTAATGAGCTAACCTTGATTAAGGCATTCAGTTGCCCATGCCATATCATGTGCCACAGAAATATATCAGTTATCATATACACTGCTAAAGAATTCTATCAGATTCGTGAAACATGATCTTTTACATTGAAACCCATGTTGATGATAAGCAATCATTGTATTACCATCTGAACATATCATTACTGTACCCCTCATTACCGTCTCTGTCAATGTTACTAGAACCGAAGGTAGAATAATTAGACCGTAGTTCGAGCTGCGTCATCTGTCCATGGATGAGATGCGGCTGGGTTAGACAGGGGCGGGGATAAGACATGAAGTTGGGCAGGGGTGGTGTATGTGTTAAGGGTGGTATGTGTGGTAGGGGTGGTGTGTGGTAGGGGTGATGTCTGGCAGGGGTGGTGTGTGGTAGGGATGGTGTGTGCCAGGGTGGTGTGTTGTAGGGATGGTGTGTGGCAGGGTGGTGTGTGTTAGGGATGGTGTGTGGCAGGGTGGTGTGTGGTAGGGATGGTGTGTGGCAGGGTGGTGCGTGGTAGGGGTGGTGTTTAGTAGGGGTGGGGTGTGGAAGGGGTGTCTGGTAGAGGGGGTGTGTGGTAGAGGTGGTGTGTGGCAGAGTGGTGTGTGGTAGGGGGCTGTGTGTGGCAAGGATGGTGTGTGGTGTGGATGACGCGTGGCAGGGATGGTGTGTGGTAGGGGTGGTGTGTGGTAGGAGTGGTGTGTGGAAGGGTAGTGTTTGGTAGGGATGGAGTGTGGAAGGGGCGATGTGTGGTAGGGGTGGCGTGTGGTAGGGTTGGTGTGTGGCAAGGTGGTGTGTGGCAAGGGTGGTGTGTAGTAGGGGTGGTGTGTGATAGGGGTGGTGTGTGGAAGGGGTGGTGTGTGGCAAGGTGGTATGTGGCAGGGGAAGTGTGTAGTAGGGGTGGTGTGTGATAGGAGTGGTGTTTGGTAGGGGTGGTGTGTGGTAAGGAAGGTGTGTGGTAGGGGTGGTGTGTGGTAGGGGTGGTGTGTGGTAGGGGTGGTGTGTGGTAGGGATGGTGTGTGGTAGGGGTGGTGTGTGGTAGGGGTGGTGTGTGGTAAGGATGGTGTGTGGTAGGGATGGTGTGTGGTAGGGGTGTTGTGTAGTAGGGGTGGTGTGTGGCAGGGGTGGTGTATGGCAGGGGTGGTGTGTGGCAGGGGTGGTGTATGGCAGGGGTGGTGTGTGGCAGGGTGGGTGATGGTGGGTCGGATGGTAACAGTGGCAACCTGATATCCGGGAAGATGGGTTAGTTGTTGGTGACGGGCCGCAGAGTGAGGGGTGAGGATGGTGGGTGGTGAGTGGCAGCGTGAGGGAAATGGGTGGCAGTGTGAGGCCGGTGGATGGCAGTGTGAAGACGGTGGGTGTAACCGTGAGGATGATGGGTGTAAGAGTGAAGAGTTGGCTGTGCACAGCGTTTGAGAGGATGGTGCTCAATAGACTCCTACACAGAATCAAAGAACATGTCACCCAATATTAATGGTTTCACACACGACCAAAGTATACACAACTGTATCACTGCCTTCATAACCGACGGCATAAGTACACCACTTTCCTTGACCTAAAAGCTGCATTTGATGGTGCCAATCGGCAAGTTATCTTATATGAATCAGCAAAAATGAATATATTTGGCCTGCTCCTGAATGGATACTGGGCTCTCTCTCTCTAACAGAAAATCAGCTGTGTTGTTTCAAGGCTACAAAAGTAAAGTTAAAGACATGCTACTTGACACTCCTCAAGGTAGAGTACTTAGCTCCACTTTGTTCACTGTATTAATCAATGTATTACTGAAATCGATTCCACGGTGTCCCAGAAATATCACTATTAGCTATGCTGATGATATTCTTGTACTGACCAAAACATATCGTGAAATGCAAGCTATTCTTAACTACAAACACATCGCCTGTGAAAGCCTTGGCTTCATCATATCTGCAGATAAAACTAAGATCTTCAATAAACGAATTGGTACCGGCAGGAGCGGGCCATCTAAGTTGACAATTGTTGGAAACCCGATTGACTATGTCTCCTGCTTTAAACATCTTGTTGTCTCAGTCCCATGTGCTGCAGCTAGTGGGCAAAAACTAAATCAACAATGTACAGACAGACTCAGAACTCTTAGAGCTGTTGCAGGGGACAATCCTAACTATGATGCAAATATCAGAAGTGTTAGAATGATATACTTACCTTATATTAGGTCTTTAATGGATAACTGCACACCAGGTTTGGTCCTACACAACAGCAGAGGTATCAACAGACTTGAAAAAATGCAAAATGAAGCCATAAGAATCATACTTGGTTGCCCGAAGTCCAATAAAGTACTCAACATGCATAAAGAACTTAATATTTCCAGCACTGAAGACACAATACTGGGAATCAATCTTAGGATAAGACTGGAACTTGTGCGTGGTGATGCAGATAATGTTGTCTGTACAGAACTGTTAAACCATATATGACATGACACAAGCGAATCTAAATGGATCCAAATAACAGCCAACCATATGACAATGTTTGGTGTACATAATTTGTATGAAATTAGGAAGCAGCAGCATTTCCTGCCTCCCTGGCACATCACTCCCTGTGACGTCACTACATCAACTTCTCCACCCAAGAATCTAATTGCTTATAATGTTGACCTTCAACACTTAGCCAAGAGCAGCGCTCTGGAACATATACACAAACTCCAGACTGACAATAACATAGCCCAGTGCATCATCTGTACTGACGGTTCTCACGCCACTGGGAGGGCAGGCAGTGTGCTCCAGCCCAATGGTAATAGATTAGAGAAAAATGTTACAATAAACAACTGGACATCTACTCTACAAACTGAAGTGTTCACATGGTAGCTCTTGAGCAGGTAGAAATCACTGCCACAGACAGTTTAATTATCTCTGATTCTTTATCTTCATTACTTGCCCTTAACACCCGGAGATCAGAATGTAACATGCTGGTCTCTGAAGCCAGATACAAATACTCAGACATTATTGCTCAAGTGATTCAGATCAAATTGTTATGGATTCCCTCTCATACAGGAGGCGCCTCCGTGAGCATGACAAAGCTGATGCTGCAGCCAAACTTGCACTTAGTAAAGTTGATGTTGAAAACAACATTGGGTTGTTAATTAGAAGGCTCAAAACTGTAATTAGAAAGGAACTAACTGACATCTTTGAAGCACGAAGACGAGTTCAGATAAGCACAAGTAGAAACATTATCCATCACAGTGAGATGTGTAAAGTAAAACATGTATATGGAGAAAGTAATAAGATCAGCAGATTACATCATGTTGTAACTGCTACACTAAGGCTAGGCTATAGGTATTACTGGCGCTTTGGCCTAACTGGAGATGTTAATCATGTGAATTGTAAAGTTTGTGGTCAAAGATTTGGACACAAACTAGAACACTATGTCTTAGAATGTGAAAAAATAGAGCCTTTTAGGGATAGGTATAAACAAACCCAGCAAGAAATGTCACAACACCTTATTGTTAATAACAAGATACCTGAAGTTTTAAGTTTGTATCCACTTTTTGCATCTGATCACTAAAACTTACCATATGAAATTATGTATGTATGGAGGGAACTACGAACTGTAACATCTTATGTAACATCAACCCACTGGGGTCTGAGTAAGACTCTGTGTGACCCCTGTAATCTTTTTGCGCTACCGCTCACAGGATGAACATGGGCGGCACAATAAATTTGTCGGGGTTACCGGCACAAATCAATTCAACATTAGGATTGTGGGTGGCAGCGCGAGGGTGATGGGTGGCAGTGTGAGGATGGTGGGTGTTACCGTGGGGATGATGGGTGGCAGCCTGAGGATTGTGGGTGGCAGCGCGAGGGTGATGGGTGGCAGTATGACGATAGTGGATGGTACCGGGAGGGTGGTGGGTGGCAGCGCGAGGGTGGTGGGTGGCAGCGCGAGGGTGGTGGGTGGCAGCGTAAGGGTGGCAGGGAGAGGGGCTGTGGTTGTGGCTCCGGAACATCAACTTGACCAGTGGTGTTGACGGACGACTCCCACCACAACCCCAAAATAACAGCGGCCCGTGCTGGCCCCGGACGCTGCTATGTTTAGCTCTTCACCCTGGAAGTATGTCGGGCCAGACCAGATGCTAGGGTGCTGGCCGACGCGACGCTAGGCCAGGGAGGAGTGCGTCGGTCGGGCCAGACCAGATACCAAGAAGCTGGGCGACGCTAGACCAGGGATGACTGCGTCGGTCGGGCTAGACCAGACACCAGGAAGCTGGGTGACGGTAGACCAGGGAGGACTGCGTCGGTCACGGCCAGACTAGACACCAGGAAGCTGGTCGACGGTAGACCAGGGTGGAGAGTGTCCAGGGAGATAACTGGACGTACCAGAACCAAGAATGTTAGAGATAATTTAATTGGGTCGAGAGAAAGTAAACAAGGCATGTCTCACACCCGTCATCATACCGCCGGAATTTTCGTGAGGGTAGACTAAACAAACTTATTTACTTTTTTCCACTCAGCAGACGCCAGATGACCCTCTCCCCCACGCCGACGCTGGCCAGACGCATCCCTTCAGCGCAGCCAACTGACAACCCAACACCAGCACCAGCATGGCAAGGTCAGCCTGGCAGGCGGCCCCTCGCTCCACTCTGTCTCGCCCCATTATTCCCAGTACGTCACTGGACGCTTGGCCTGTGGTCACACCCGATCCGTGACAGACCAGGGAATGGCCACATCAGCCTCGGGTATCACAGTCGAACACATTTGTCTGAGTAGTTCATAAAACTGTGTACAAAAGGAGGTGTTCGATCACTACTGACACTTTATATCAAGGACTTCTTCCAGAACATGTTAAGGCTGTATGAGTGAGGGAAACCCAAGTAAACACTCATACAGAGAGGCTGACAGACGTACACAGACACACAGCCATCCCGTCCATCTTCCTCAGACGTAAGGTGGCCGATATTTGGCCTTATCACTCATTAACATCTATACATCGCTATCACCTTCTCGATGACTCCTCTGCCATGTATATTTTTGCTCTCAAGTGATGTCAAGAACACTTCTTAGGTCTGGAATTTCCGACAGTCGCCGATATTTTCCTCCTACCTTCTTCTGACGCACATCCAGTGTTCATCACAGGAAATAAAAGTAATGGGTTTTGTCTCCTTGACCTCCAGACAAGAAATGCAACGATAGTTTAGTACGAACTGAAACTGAGTACTAGGTAAATACCTGCAGATTATCAGGTCCGTGATACAGTTAAGGTCTGGCAACCCAGGGATGATACAGCTCAGGTCTGGCAACCCAGGGATGATACAGCTCAGGTCTGGCAACCCAGGGATGATACACCTCAGGTCTGGCAACCCAGGGATGATACAGCTCAGGTCTGGCAACCCAGGGATGATACACCTCAGGTCTGGCAACCCAGGGATGATACAGCTCAGGTCTGGCAACCCAGGGATGATACAGTTCAGGTCTGGCAACCCAGGGATGATACACCTCAGGTCTGGCAACCCAGGGATGATACACCTCAGGTCTGGCAACCCAGGGATGATACAGTTCAGGTCTGGCAACCCAGGGATGATACAGTTCAGGTCTGGCAACCCAGGGATGATACAGTTCAGGTCTGGCAACCCAGGGATGATTTATGTCAGCCAGGTCGTGGCTACGTGGAACACATATTAAACCTTCGTTGTAATGTTAATACTCACGTAAATGCTTTGTTTTCTTGAGATCAGTTTTAGTTGTTAGAGAAAACCTAGTAGGGAATCGGCCTGATGAGTGTGCTGGTAGTATGCATACTGAGTGCTGGTAGTATGCATACTGAGTGCTGGTAGTATGCATACTGAGTGCTGGTAGTATGCATACTGAGTGCTGGTAGTATGCATACTGAGTGCTGGTAGTATGCATACTGAGTGCTGGTAGTATGCATACTGAGTGCTGGTAGTATGCATACTGAGTGCTGGTAGTATGCATACTGAGTGCTGGTAGTATGCATACTGAGTGCTGGTAGTATGCATACTGAGTGCTGGTAGTATGCATACTGAGTGCTGGTAGTATGCATGCTGAGTGCTGGTAGTATGCATACTGAGTGATGGTAGTATGCATACTGAGTGATGGTAGTATGCATACTGAGTGCTGGTAGTATGCATACTGAGTGATGGTAGTATGCATACTGAGTGATGGTAGTATGCATACTGAGTGCTGGTAGTATGCATACTGAGTGGTGCATAAAGCAGTAAGTGTGGTGTGGGGCAGATGTGGCCAGCAGGTCAGACGTATGTGACCATCTTTCATGGGTGTTGACAGGAGGGACGGGTTGTAGGGAGAGTGTAGACCTTGGCAGGGATGTCTTGGAGGGTGTCTTTCTGTTTTTAATTTTTTTTTTTTTTTTTTGAGTGATGTGAATGATAGAGAAGAGGAAAGTAGAGACGTGTGGTTGATCCAGGCAGGGCTCAACCCACGTACTCTCTTGTCAACTTGAATATAACAGGACTTGTAAGCTGCGGCGGCTGTTGTATGTGGAAAGCTGCGGCAGCTGTTGTATGTGGAAAGCTGCGGCAGCTGTTGTATGTGTAAAGCTGCGGCAGCTGTTGTATGTGGAAAGCTGCGGCGGCTGTTGTATGTGGAAAGCTGCGGCGGCTGTTGTATGTGGAAAGCTGCGGCGGCTGTTGTATGTGGAAAGCTGCGGCAGCTGTTGTATGTGGAAAGCTGCGGCAGCTGTTGTATGTGTAAAGCTGCGGCAGCTGTTGTATGTGGAAAGCTGCGGCAGCTGTTGTATGTGGAAAGCTGCGGCGGCTGTTGTATGTGGAAAGCTGCGGCAGCTGTTGTATGTGGAAAGCTGCGGCGGCTGTCTTATGTGGAAAGCTGCGGCAGCTGTTGTATGTGGAAAGCTGCGGCGGCTGTCATATGTGGAAAGATGCAGCGGCTGTTGTATGAGGAAAGCTGCGGCGGCTGTTGTATGCGGAAAGCTGCGGCGGCTGTTGTATGTGGAAAGCTGCGGCGGCTGTTGTATGCGGAAAGCTGCGGTGGCTGTTGTATGTGGAAAGCTGCGGCGGCTGTTGTATGTGGAAAGCTGTGGCGACTGTTGTATGTGGAAAGCTGCGGCAGCTGTTGTATGTGGAAAGCTGCGGCGGCTGTCTATGTGGAAAGCTGCGGCAGCTGTTGTATGTGGAAAGCTGCGGCGGCTGTTTTATGCAGAAAGCTGCGGCAGCTGTTGTATGCGGATGATGCTGTTAAGGTATGCCAAGTTGCGGCAGGAGGTAGATGGCGCAATGATCAGCTCAGGGAGGGGACCAGCCAGCTGGCCTGGTCTCCCAGCTGGTGAGGGTAACAGGTCAGGGAGAGCGTGGTAGATCTGTGGGTGTGGGAATTCCCTAAACTTGGTTGAGTAGTTCAGGAGGCGTGTGGGAGGTGAGTGTGTGTGTGTGGTGGAGGGGGGGTATGTTTTACGTCAGGGCGCCGTTAGAATGCGTCGGTGTTGCAATGGTTTACGTCACCGTCTGCCAGACATTACAACACTGACACAGCTCCACGGCCCACCGTCCGCCTCCACACTGTCCGTCTCTTGACCCGGGGGTCGTGAGCATTTCCCTCGAGGCTTCTCAACAATGAGTGTTCTCCCTCACACACTACTGGCAAGTCCTGTTATCAGCGACGGGCCACTGTCTCTCCTCGTCGTCAAGAAATTATTGATACCGTCTCAGACCTCAGGATCCCGCATGGACCATCCTACCGAGCGCTGCCGTGGCCGAAGTTGGTCTTGAGAGAAACCTCAACGCACTCGCATGACACAGGCTGTTGGCCCGTGTGAACCACGAGAGCGTCTCTGGCGCCACATTTGTCCTTGACACTTGGTATAGTTCTGAGAGATGATTGGGTAGGTGGGCGTACGTAGCATCATGTTGACCTCCTTAATGACCCATCCCCAGGCAGATGAGAGGGCCCAACAACCAACTGGCCAAGCTGATGTAGCCAGCAGTGTTCACACTCCGGCTCTCACACGTCAGGTGTCGTGTGTGTGAGGTGCGGGTTCTAGTGTGAGGTGCAGCAGACGCCGGTGGCCAGTGTGTCATGCGACGCCCGTGGATCTCCCTCTCCGCCATTGCTCTGTGAACAGTTGTTTACGTTTTACTGTAAGCACACACAAGGCTGATAGTAGCCTCACTGCATGTAAATGCGATAAATGTTATATATATATATATATATATATATATATATATATATATATATATATATATATATATATATATATATATATATATATATATATATATATTATTCATTTTTTATTCATTTTGTTTTGTCGCTGTTTCCCGCGTTAGCGAGGTAGCGCAAGGAAACAGACGAAAGAATGGCCCACCCCACCCATATACACATGTATATACATACACGTCCACACACGCAAATATACATACCTTTACAACTCAATGTATACATATATATACACACACAGACATATACATATATACACATGTACATAATTCATACTGTGCCTTTATTCATTCCCATCGCCACCTCGCCACACATGGAATAACAACCCCCTCCCCCCTCATGTGAGCGAGGTAGCGCTAGGAAAAGACAACAAAGGCCCCATTCGTTCACACTCAGTCTCTAGCTGTCATGTAATAATGCACCGAAACCACAGCTCCCTTTCCACATCCAGGCCCCACAGAACTTTCCATGGTTTACCCCAGACGCTTCACATGCCCTGATTCAATCCATTGACAGCACATCGACCCCGGTATACCACATCGTTCCAATTCACTCTATTCCTTGCACGCCTTTCACCCTCCTGCATGTTCAGGCCCCGATCACTCAAAATCTTTTTCACTCCATCTTTCTACCTCCAATTTGGTCTCCCACTTCTCGTTCCCTCCACCTCTGACACATATATCCTCTTGGTCAATCTTTCCTCACTCATTCTCTCCATGTGACCAAACCATTTCAAAACACCCTCTTCTGCTCTCTCAACCACGCTCTTTTTATTACCGCACATCTCTCTTACCCTTACATTGCTTACTCGATCAAACCACCTCACACCACATATTGTCCTCAAACATCTCATTTCCAGCACATCCATCCTCCTGCGCACAACTCTATCCATAGCCCACGCCTCGCAACCATACAACATTGTAAGAACCACTATTCCTTCAAACATACCCACTTTTGCTTTCCGAGATAATGCTCTCGACTTCCACACATTCTTCAAGGCTCCCAGAATTTTCGCCCCCTCCCCCACCCTATGATTCACTTCCACTTCCATGGTTCCATCCGCTGCCAAATCCACTCCCAGATATCTAAAACACTTCACTTCCTCCATTACCCAGGGCTGACGGTCGTGAGACACCAGTACCCAGGGCTGACGGTCATGAGGCCCCAGTACCCAGGGCTGACGGTCGCAAGACACCAGTACCCAGGGCTGACGGTCGTGAGACACCAGTACCTATGGCTGACTGTCGTGAGACACCAGTACCCAGAGCTGACGGTCGTGAGACACCAGTACCCAGGGTGACGGTCGTGAGACACCAGTACCCAGGGTGACGGTCGTGAGACACCAGTACCTAGGGCTGACTGTCAAGAGACACCAGTAGCCAAGGCTGACGGTCGTGAGACACCAGTACCCAGGGCTGACTGTCAAGAGACACCAGTACCCAGGGCTGATGGTCGTGAGACACCAGTACCCAGGGCTGACTGTCAAGAGACACCAGTAGCCAAGGCTGACGGTCGTGAGACACCAGTACCCAGGGCTGACTGTCAAGAGACACCAGTAGCCAAGGCTGACGGTCGTGAGACACCAGTACCTAGGGCTGACTGTCAAGAGACACCAGTACCCAGGGCTGATGGTCGTGAGACACCAGTACCCAAGGCTGACGGTCGTGAGACACCTGTACCCAGGGCTGACTGAAACCTGACTGTATCAGCCAATATCATGAATGTACCAGGTCCAGACTGTAGCCTGATTATACTAGCCAAGACTGTAGCATTACTGTACTAGCGATGACTGTAGCCTGACTGTCCCAGCCAAGTGGTTGACCAGCCAAC